>NW_010550690.1:11758-23764 GCF_000687285.1 Phaethon lepturus | reverse complement strand
TGGCTAATGCGCAGTTAAATTACTTCGTGGAGTTTGCTGCGTATCGCGCTCGGCGTGTGACCCATCCCATAGAGAAAAAAACGCGTAAATAGGAAAGGAAGATAACTGTAATGAAGAGAGGACTTTATTATCTTTTTTTTTAATTGGAGGTAGTCGGAAAATCGGCAAAGATGTTCACCCTTGCCTATACCAGTTACCTCCTGCTCTTGGGGAACGTTTTAGCTGCCTCTGTGGTGCAAACGAGACCTTCACTGATAGAAAAATGGGAACTTGCTTTACGCGGTCTTCATTTAAAACGCTTTCCTCACAAATTTTGTTTCTGATGATGCTAAGTATTCTTTCACAGATCTGACAGAGGGTGCGGCTTCTTCAAAATGTAGTGAAAGTGTCTTAGTTTTATTGGGACATAGTTTCTGGCTGTGATAGTTTGAAACTTGATTTTCATTTGAAACTGGAAAATGGCGGTCTGCTGTCCCCCCACCCCCTTCTGCTCTGGGGGTCAACGCGGCGGATTTTGCTGGAATTTTCCAGTAACTTCAGTGTTGGAGGTAGTTTCTTCCCAGTATGAGATCGGGCAGCACAACAAGCCACTTCAAGGGAAAAACCAGCCTGAGGACAGGGTAGTACAAGAGTTTTTTGTGGGATGCTTGTTTAACTGATACGCAAAGGCGTTTAGCCTAGTGAAATGTGGTGATGCCTTTGTCTTCAGTTTCAGGGCCGCTTTTCCTCTCTCGTCTAATGCTGCTGGACCTCTGAAATAATTTTTCTAGTAAGCTCTGGAAGAGCTTTTCTTGTTTCTTAAAGTTGTTAGTGTCAGAGGACAGAAAGTACGAATTTTGTGGAAAAAGAAGAGCCTTAAAATGACATTTGGGGGGTGGTGAGGTGTGCTTGAGGGGCAAGGAAGTTTAAAAAACAAAACAAAAACTCATCAAGCTTGTGGCAATTGAGCTGCTTTTACGGCTTTTTGTGGTATCGAAGTGTCTTCCTGCTAGTGGGCTTCCTCAAGAACATGCATAACACAATGCCAGAGTGAAATGAAGCATGGTGTTCTCAATACGCTAAAAAAAGCTATGTTGCTGCGTTCATTTTGGAGTCTAACTTTGGGCTTGTGGTATGGGCTAAAAAGCTCCTAGTTCTTGTGTTCTCAGTAGGACAAAACTTCTTGAAGTGTGTAAAACGAAACCATAGAGGACTGTTGACCATAGCATAGAGTATCCAGCTTCTAAAGCAGCTGTATTCTGCACCACTTGGGGAAGAGTAGCTGGGACAGGAGCTCCAAGGTATTTTGTAGACTTAAACGCTTGAATTGCAAAGGGGGAAAAAATATATTCTAGCCTTGCTTAAGCTGTACAGCTTTTCTGGAAGTAACTCCTAAAAAAGCTTGTTAACTTATTTTACATAAACTGATTTTATTTTCAGCGGTGTACTTTGAAAAGAGTACATGGCTCTTAAGATTGGTTTTGGGTGTCCTTGTGTCCTGTAGACCTAGAAATTGTTTTAAAACAAATGAGCATTTTCAAGCCTTCATCTCCTGTTGAGAAAGGCTTTTATTCTGCAAATTAATGATCTGCTGCTGTTCTTGATTAGTGAGTTTTGGTGGTTCCGTAATGTGGGTGTGCCTGATCAGTATTTGCAAGTATTTATTATTCACTCAAGGGGAAACATTTGGGAGAGACTATGACTGTTGGGAACAGTTTATACTGTAGATCTTTCTAACTTTTCCTAAAAATGTAGGCGAGGTGTGCAATTTTTTGAGGAAAGGGTGGCTGCAAAACTGTGAGGGTTATTGCTTGTTTAATTCCAAGAATGCTATTTACAGCCTCATAAAAGGAACGATAATAGAAAGACAGCCTTCTGAGAGAGTACTTGAGTGATGCACTAAGTATTTTGGGTTTTTTTTACACTATTAGACAGCCAACTTAACGTGCAAGGATGGAATGTAGCTTGAAACATTAATATTAGTAGTTACAAACTCTGGCTCTGCCCAGTATGTAAGTGGGAAAAGCTGGTGACAGAGCAGGATATTTCCTTAGGCTAATGTTATGCAGATAAGTTTTTGAGCACAGGCAGATCTCATCTGTAAGATGCTAGAATAGCAGTTTTCTCCTTCCCCAGGTTGTATCCTCCTCTCACTGTTTGAGATCAGTTATAAGGCGTTTGACTCTGACCCTGTCCCTGAGGCTTTTCTGTGCCAAAGCAGCTGGCTCCCTTACTTTCTGTCTCCTTGCCTAGAATGTGACAGCCCTGTCCTTCCAACATCACTACTTCACTTGTTACCTTTGGTTCTGTCCCTCTCTGGTCTTTGCACCCTGCCTCTTGGGAAGCACTGTCCACTCCCCATAACTTTCCCTCCTTCCACCCCCACTTTGAGACTCCCTCAAGGGAGGGGGGACATAGCACGGTGGGTGGTTACTTGCTGGGTGTTCCAAGTATCAAAAGAAGGCTACAGATCAGCATTTGCACGACAAGATCAACGTAGTTGCTCATCCTTTCAATGCAGAGAAATGCAGATTTGTCTGGAGCAGTCTTGGTTTTAGTTGAGTTGGTTCTGGTCTCAGTTGAGCTGTTTACTGTTGTAAAACAACAGTAACCTGTTGTGTCCTATGAGTACATACAGTCACCGACAGCTTGGCAGAGAATATTGACTGTTACTGTAGTGGCAAACATTAAAGAAAGCGGAACTCTGAACGCTGCTGTCAGGGTGGCTTGTGCCTGAAAATACTGCGACGATGCATGAAAGGAAAGTAAGTAAAGGATTCCTGAAAAAAAAAAAGCCAATTTTTCTTTGTCATACTGCTGCTGTTGAAACCCAGTCTAGTTGCTTATGACTTGGAACGTCACTGTCTGAGGTAAAAATGCTATCAGGGCAGCAAGGGAAATGCTTAATCTCAGATGCTTCAAAGCATTCTACAAGTGTAGCAGTATTTGTGTTGCAACCCTGAAAATTTTCTTCTGTGTGACCATGTTTGTATGGATAGGATTATCAATGTTATAGTGGTAACTATAGATGTTATCATCATAACAGCCACTAGAATAGGTCTTTAATCTTGAAAAAGGTTTTACTTTAGCCTTATCAATAACTAAATCAAATATGCTAACTGTATGTCAAAGTGTGCTTGATGGTATTTCAGTCTGAGATGGGATGACCTCTGTTACTCTTCACAGAATTCTCAATAGTGGACTGCAAACCAAACCAGATGCTTAGGAAATGCTGGAACAGCGGTAGGATACTTAGTTTGCATAGATAAACTACCTGGATTCAAATGAGCTTGCTGTTGCAGAAAGTGGAAAAGGCCCTAAGTCTCAAGTTAAATAATGTGGGGTTTCCTTTATGCCAACTCAGCTGCTATGTGCTTTAGTATCACTTGGTGATAACAGTGGCGGATGGTCAGAACACTTCAACAAGCAGACTTCTAACACTTTCTAGGGAAAGTGTGGAGCTGCCAAATTCAGTCAACTTAATGGTCTGTGACCCCTTAGTTCTCATATTGCTTTACAGATTCCATGTTAGAAGTGCTTCACAGACAACAAGGCAAAACCCTGTAGCGTCACGGCTCCCCCAGCACTGCAAGAAAGGATTTTAAAGTTCTTTCTCCCTTAGCCACACCATTCATTCCTTTTGCTCATAACAGTTCTGGCTTTGGTCAGATTCTTCATTGATCAGATTAATGCACACACTCAGAAGTTTCTCACCAGATCAGCAAGTTGAAATGGCTCATGGGGGTATCTGTGCATGTGGACAAGACTGGCTAAAATTGGATTGCCATATTAAATTCTGGAGTTGCATATATTCCTGAATTTATTGTCTTTTTAGACTACTACAAAAAAATTACACTTCTCCTTATTGTCTTAGAGACTGTATAAGATGCAACTTTTGAAGGCTTCTGTATGTATAGAGGGAGGCATTCAAACACGTAACTGTCAGCTGAACTGAAAGCTACTTACCTTGTATCTTGGCTAAATTTGCTGATTGAATTTATACCTAAGCTGCTCTAACGTAGGGGTAAAGCTCTGGTTTCACAATAGGGAGTGACCTGTCTTAACATCTCATGGCTTACTCAGAGAAGGGGATCTTACTTCCTCCTCTGTTCTCACCAGGTTTGAGTGAGTTAAATGGGCTCACAGAATCATCTCCTGAGTGCCTACAACCAATGTGATAGAAGACTTTTTTCCTTCTTCTAGCATTGGTGTAAGTTTATTTGAATTGCAGATTCAAACTAAACTGGTATAAGGGAAAAGAAGGAATAGTGTGGCTAGGAAGGAAGGGTAGGTTAGATAAGGTCTCTTTTCTGTAATGGCTTGCTGTCATTGCCAAACACTGAACTTTACTCCATGGTGCACTTAACGTTGTCCACCCACATGTATCACCAGAACAGTTGGCTAATGCGAAGGGAATATGCCTGTGTCCTCGCTTCTGGATCTCTTGCTCAAGGGCTAGTTATATGAAACTGCAGTATGTCATGTAGGCTCTTGCTGTTCCTTTTTCTAATGGTTAAGGGTTTTTATCTCCTAACAAAATGATTAAAGCTTTTAGGAGTGCATCCCGGAGGCATTGGTCTTAACAAGTAATACTTTATTGTGTTGCTGCTGTTGTGGCTGCTATAGCTTCAGCTTTAGAGGAAAGTGTGCATGTGAGCTAGAGAAATTCATGCTTCTAGTATATGTAAGAAACAGCACAGACTTACTTATACCAATGAACTTATTACCTTATTGTACTTACTGTGTTTTTTTCTCTTCTGATATCAAATACACATGCAGGTGCCTGATCTGAAGACAACTTTGGATTTAGTTACTGACTGACATTTGTGTTTCCCTTTATTTTTTCCTGGTGAAGAAAGTAGGGCAGTGAGTTATTTTGTTCATATGTGCATGGACTTAACATCTTTAGAATGATGAAGGGTTTTAATAATCTTTAATTTTACACTTTTTAAATTTACAAATAATGTTCAGATATCTGGTGCTAAACTGGTCACCTCTTAGATTACTCTGCCTTACTTTCCTTTAAGCTGCTCCTTCCTCTGCATAAGCCTTTAGCTCCTGGCTCTTCCCTGCATGTAAAAGTATTCTATTTAACTTCTTCTCTTTTCTAAGAATAAAAACTTAAGGATTAAAACAGCTTTAATACCATACTGGACAGAATCAAAAACTCCCCTTCTTTCCCCTATTTTGACTCTATGTTAAAATACTTTCAATATTTTAGGGTTTTTTGTGTTTGTTTTTTTTCTGGTGATAATCTGATATCATTCTACTACTGGCTTAATTAAACATGACTTCAGATAATTCCCAGTGAGTAAAAACTGGAAGAAACAAATGCCTTGTCTGTTCAGGCAACTTTCATGGGCTGTTTTTACTTTGAACATCTTTGGAAAAAACAGTGGTACAGTGGAAACTTGCAGGCTGTGATATAGACCTCTGAGGCTATAGTAACTTTCTTGAGAAAATAGGACTGGAGATGTGCATACAATAAATAGGCATGAAACTAGTCTACTGTATACTGAGAACTTAATTTTCTTTAACCCCAGTTTTGCTAAAAGTTATGTCTTGAGAAGTATATCTCAACTTGGAGAGGGTCTGACTGATTGCTTTGCTTCAATTTAGTGATGGAATCTTGCATCGTGTGTAGGAGTTTCTCCTTCTAGCTAAATCTTCAGAGCATGTAAACATGCTTGCTAGATCATGCTTCCTTAGAGGAAGACTACATAGTTCCTCTGTTTTAAGAAGGTATCACTCCTCTTTCAATACTGTCTTGACCCTGTCTCTTCCTAGTTCTCCTCCCATACTCCCTTCCTTCCTGCAAAGTTGTTGGTGTCTTTCCATCAGACAAAGAATCATGATGTGTTGAGAGCACAGATCTTAAGCTGTATGAACAATGCACCGAATGCAAGACTGTTACCACAGATAAGATTTCACAGAAGGGGTTTATTGTTTGTTGTCTTTAGCTGTAATCCACTTTCAACAGAGCGGTTGCAAACATAATCTTGGATCATAATTATGTAGTACATAACTTCTAGTAATGCTTTTACCCTGTCATTCTAAGTCTTAATTAAAATGCAGAAATACTGGATGGGAATGGGACTACTGCTTGGCAATGCAAATATTGGTTAATGTAATGAATGGGTGTCCCCGATCCTAAAATCTTAGGCATATGTCCTTGTTTTAGCTGTTCTCATCATGGGCTCTGCTGCAGCTCCTTCCACAGGTTGTTTTCTACTTTCCCTGGCTGGGCTTGTTGAAGGGCTATGTGGGTGGGATGGGTTTGGTCCTCTTGTCTAACTAATTAAGCTTGTGCATCCAAATCAATTTTGAAAGCTACAGGAACAGAAGAAAAACATGTTAAAGAATTGGAGCAATACTATTTTTGAACTGTTTTCTAACTTGAGTTAAAAAGCTTCTTTACTATGCAGTATCACTTTGGACAACTTTATTTCTTCCTCTTCCTTCCCCCTCACATTAAAGAGAAATTGCACGTGGCTAATACAGGAGTAGTGCTTCTTTCCTAAAGTTCATTTGACTCTAAGCTTCTTCTTCTTTTTTACCAACCTTCAACAAAATAACAGAACTTTCAACTGTGGTGTCCATAGCTAATAATTTAGGAACTAAAAATGCTGACCAGCTTTGAATGCTCTAGCTGTGTAGTATGGAAAGGAGTAAACCTCAGTACCCACAGATGAGGCTCACGATTGTATGTTTTGTATTGTCCTACTGTGCTGCCTCCTGGGTATGTGTGCAATACTGACACTTCCTCACAAGAATTAATTCATAGTTGCATGTTCAGCTATAAGAAATTAAGAGCTGCATTCCTGTTGTTTCACTTGAGCGTGTAACACACTTCTAAAACCTCAGATGGTGAGCTTGTTGGATAGGGTGATGTCTGGTCAGCAGTTTTCCTACATACATAGGTGAAATATTTTTGAAGTGACTAAGACTTGAACTGGAAACTTTAAATGAGAAGCTTATTGTTTTGTGATTCTGCGTACTTTATGCTATATCTGACTTAGAGAAAATGGCTTACCTTCCAGTAGTAGGTGGGTAACTTGAGGCAATCTCTAAACTTGTCTCACCAGCAATGGGTGCAAGTCACTTTTCAGAGTTGAATATTCAAAATTTTGGGGACTGTGAGGTATGTGTTCAACGCTGTGGCTGAAATGGTCTCTACTGAACAAAGAAATGTGAAGTATCTTAAACTCGTATCTGAAGTGGGCAGATTAATCCAACCAAAGGCTGGTGTTTTCCTGTTGTTACCTCAATAATGATGTCTTACTCCTGTTTGTTACTACGGTATGATCTTTACTAAGATCACACAATTAATCACCAATGCTGCACTCAGTACCAGTACTTTGCAGGACTGTCAAAATAGTGACTGCCTGCCCTTGGATCTTAGCGCTTTGCAGGGAGAAGGGTCCTTTTGTTAACTAAAGGTAATAGCTAAACTTACATTGCATCATTTTCCCTTTAATGTGGTCTCCATGCGTAACCAAAACACTTAAAGGTTTTTTGTCAACTTTGCTAAACCTTATCTTTTCTAGTTGTTTGCTTGTATTACATGCCCATCCCATACATTTTGTGGTTAGCCAATGTTGCAAACTACCATCTACAGTAAACATTTCCCTTCCCTAGTTAAGGTATTGTAAAGGTACAGAACTACGAAATGCTGTTTGGCTGGAGTAAAAGGCTGGCAGGGACCTGAGACTGGGAAATCAAACTTCAGTGGGATTCTCGGATGGTAACGTTGGAGCTTGTTGCTGTATCTTCCCTTGTCCCATGTTTTCTTGGGTTTTGTGGGTTCTCTTTGCATGCTTGGGTACTTGCTGTCCAGAGTGGCAGGCATATGCTAGAAAACTAATTTTATACAGCCTTTTGTTCAGCTGCTCTTGGTTAACAAAAGGCAAACTATTATTTAGGGGAAGATGTCAGCTATCAAACTTAAAATCCTCCCCTTTTCCCTCCCTCTTCATTTCGGTGGTTCTTATTACTCACACTATTCACACTGTCAGACAGTTAAGTGTACAATATAAAAATCCCTGGCCTTAAATCTTTGGTGCAAGCAAAGCTTGAAAGCTTCTGCAGCACGGATGCCTCTAAGCTTTGTCTCCCAACCAAGTGCTGCATCAAGGGACTGGAGAGTGCTGCTGTCTTTTGTGAGGGTTGGTAGCGTGGCCCGCAAGCGGCCAGCGAGCTAGTCGTACTGGTCCCCGTTGCCTGACGAGGCTACTATTCCTGATCGGCTTGTAACCGCGAGTAATGCCACGTCTGGCGATCCAGGGTGTAGGAGATAATGATGGGGAAGCTGCTTCTTGCTGTTGCAAACCATAGAAAGACGCTCTGTAGTTCTAAAACGTTGCGGTAAGTGCACGTATACGTGAGGCAGAGCGAGTCTGTTACTGGTGTGTGTGTGTGTGGAGAGAAAAAAACAACCCACTTCAAGAATGGAAAGAATCATCGTGCCTCCAAAGCCTCCTTTTCCCTTTAAAAGCAGTGCTGGTGAAGAGTTAAATTTCACCCCCCTGCAGCACACCCCGCCCCCACGGCTATATATGGTGTGCCCAAAGGCACTGGAGATTTAATACATTGAAGTTGGAGCGTGAAGGGGGTCTGCAGGCTGCTAGACAAAGTCACTCAAATTTCAAGAATACTTGATCCATACAAGGATGTTACTTGAGAAAGGCATGACTTCTTGGCAAGAAACTGGTTGCCAAATGAGCTGGCCGAGTGAGTGTGTCCTAAACACAGGTTTTGTGGCTAGATGAGCAAGTTGCAAACCAGATTTTTTTCTTTGATTTAATTGATAAGCAAGCCAGCTAAAGTTGTTGTGAGAACCATCTCCCTTCAGAGAACAATGGTTAGTTGTCGGGGAAAATTAAAATTGTGATTCTCCCACTGAGGTGCTTGCAAATTGTAGAAGCTATTGGGCAGATACCCAGATTATCTCTTGTATCGTGTTGAAATGACTGAACACTAGATTGAGCAAATGGCAAATACAACTTTTCCCCCTTTTAGTTACTGTAGAAGCAGCTGTCATGTCACAATGGTGTCCCAACACAATGCATTTAGTGTCAGCTTCTGTTAAAGGCTTTTAAATGGATGGGCAAATATTTTGGAAAGAGAGGAAGGACAGTTTATTAAAAAAAAAAAAAATCAGAACTAGAAATGCCAGGCAATGGTCTGGATTGGATTCTACCCTGAAAGAAATAATGACCAAACTAAAAACAACAACAAAACATTGGAGAATTAGGGAGGATGAAGTACAGAAGTATTACTGGAACACACACTGAGGTCCCAGGCTTCCCAGTGCTGCTCTTGCAATTAATAAAATGGTAACGGGGGCAGGATGTAATACTCTTCCTGCTTTTTCCCCTCGTGTACTTAATACAATTGTAAGTGAGGGAGTGGATGTAATTCTGCGCCCCCCCCCCCCCCCCACCCCGTCATGGAAGCATGATAAGCATTCTAATCATAAGATTAGAATTGGGAATTAGATTAGGATTATAAATGGTGGCTGTTGACAGTGTCCCAAAAGGTAAGAGCATGCCCTTTCTTAAAGAGTGGGTGTTGTCTGCCTTCTCCATTCTAGACGACATTTATTTGGTGGTAGTGTTTCATGGTAGCTCTTGCTCTCTTCTAGCGTTACTTCCCCCCCCCCAAGGACTCGGTTCTCTACTCTAGTGAGAGGCTCAAATGTGTCACCCTTGAGCTTTCTGTTGCTGAAGCATGGCTCCCTTACTTGAGTTACCCTATATGGTTGTCAGCGGGGTGGTTAGTTATGGAGGTTCGTGGGCAGTCTGGGCAGGCTAGCGTGAGTGGAAGCAAGTCTTCAAGGGTCTTGAGCCGACTTCCTCTGCTGATGGAGGGCTGTCTACTCCAAACCTTGGGCTGCTCTTGAGAGGTGCTCTTCCCAATGACAGACTGCATACAAATTTGGTATACTTGATGGGATAAATCTTACACAATTGTGACTTGTCAAAACAAACATGATTTTGCCTTCATGTTATTGCCTTTCTGACAAAGGTGATGTTATCCCATCTTTGCATCTTGTCAAAAAGTAGTTCAGTAAGTACGTCTGAATCTGAACTGTTACACTCTTAAACAGTAGCAGCTGTGTCAAGCCAGCCTCATTTCTTTGCCTCTGTACTGATGACAACTGGAAAACCTCTAAGGCAGTGTTCATGTGAGCCTGAAAGGGTGTGGGGGGAGCTTCCATTCAGAGTGGTTTACTCCTAAAATAGTATTTTCAGGGAGCAATGGTGTACTTTGATTGCATGTGATGCTGCTAGTTAAAATTAAAATGTCTTTATGGTCTAGGAAGATAGGTCTTCCAGAGAACTACTGGAGAGATTCTGCTGGAAGTTCTGAAGCACTGCAATTAAAATTAACATAGTGTGTATATTAATTTCCCCTTGCATGAGCCTTTGGCATTGACTGGATATCGGTAAGGTCAGCATGTCTTTGCAAAGACTAGAGTAGTTGGGTTCTCTGGCTGGCCACTTAAGCTTGCAGTGGCATACTATACACTTGGGCTTGGATTAGATCCAAAGGCTGCTCTTTCACCTGAGCACTTCCTCGTCAGTTCTTTCATTACTTTTCCTATGCCTCTGAGCCAGTGAAGTGAGTTCAAGTAGTATGTGATTACTGACAGTATTTACTAGTGATCCTATCTTGGTCTCTTGGCAACAATGCCAAAAAACTTTATACATTGCGAGTAGAAATGGGAGAACCTTAATTTAAAAGTGCAGGTGTTGACATGAAGCTTACTCTTACAAACCAGAACAAAAAAAAAATCACCTTGAACCATTCTTTCAGTTAATAGTTTAATTTTCATATCTCAGTACTTAAATGCTGCTAGCAATTGAATTTTATTTATCTACAGAAAGGGCCATAACTTTTTTAGGGTGTTAAACTAATCTCTAGTTCAATTTTAATTTGTTTCTCATTTGTTCATCAAGCCACAAAAACTTTGTGTGGAGGACTTACTCAGCTGTTCTGTTTGGCAGCCAGTTTCTTACAGAGAAGCCATGCCTTTCAAGATCCTTGTAAATACAATTCGAGGTTGGCATTTTCATTTGGTATATGATGTTACTTCTGAAACCTATTCTTAATGCCAGCCTATGCCATTCAAGAAAGAACAGGGCTGCTGAGGAGCTCAAGCTGATGAAACGCCTTCAGTGATATGGACTCTAAGCAGGGTCCAGGCACAGAAAGTTGCGGGGGAAGAAGTGACATAGTGTTTGATATGCAGGCAAAGCAAGGTGGCTTACACAAAACCCAGCTAGTTGCCTCGATAGCATGGCACAGGAATCCTTTGTCATCTAAATAGGCATTTCCTTTCTGCTTCAGTGTCCTTCAGCCAGTCTGTGTTCTGTATCTGGTCCCATCACATGTTGATTAGCAACAAGCAGCAGGGTAAACTGGCTCAAAGCTAAGAGGGAGAAAGCCAATGCCAGGCTGGCTGGAATCATTGGATAACGGAGGTAGCAAAACCCTGCAGCTGGAGATGCTCTAGGGAAGGAGTGAAAAAAAGTAACGAAATTCCCTTTCTCTTGTCCAAACCTATTAATTTCTTCCCTTTCCCCAGCTCTGCCTTAAATCTTAACAACCCAAACTTTGAAAGGGAATTATGTAACTTGGATGCTTTGACTGAATTTTTGGTGAAACCCGTAGTTCCTCTTTTCATTATAAAGTATTCTTGTGACTAAACATCTCACTTTTAAGTTGTCAAGTTTTGCTAGTGCAAGTCACTCTCTAAACATGAAGCATGTATTCATTCCTTCCAAATGTTTAGTAATACGCTTTTTCTGTTGCTATTCATTTGTCTTTGTTATATATTGTCAGTATACCTATATAAATATCATTTTTATATAGTATTTGTGAGTGTTTGGCTAAGTGTAAGACTGACTGACTTTTTTCCGAAATGAAAGATAAATCTTGACAGTTAATCAATCTAGGAATAATGTATTGAACAAGTATCCTGTCACAACTGTTGTTCTTGTCTTCACCATGTTCAGTACAGCT
>NW_010550690.1:0-11727 GCF_000687285.1 Phaethon lepturus | reverse complement strand
GGGGGGTGGGGGGGGGGGGAGGAAAGCTGTATTGTAGATAGTCCTAGAGTAGCTGGTCTGCAAGGTGTCCTTCCATTTTAATTTATATCTAAAATCATCATGGGGAAGCCCTGACGATGTTCTCTCTTACACTCTTTAACATTAGTTTTATAATATGAGCAACAGAAAAAAATGGTCTCATCTGAAAATACCATATAATGCATGAAACTTACTGTCTTCTCCTCTAACAGAGATTATATTATTGTCATCAATGTTTTTATTGTTTGAAGTTTAAATTCATTTTAATGCCATCCAAGGAGGAAACATAAAAGGAAACACTCATCATGGAAAGAGGAAGTGTTGTATGTTAAACACCAAAAATTAAAACAGAATAGCAATGCCTCCTAGCTGAGATTACTATGTGCTATCCAAATGCTATCAGCAGGTGAGAGACTCACTGAAATGGTATGCTGTCTTAGAGATCTTGTTTGCTCTTCCAGGTATTCCTCAGCATATGAGAACAGTGTCAAGTGCATTTGTATATGGCTTACCTTGGGATGATCTGAACTACTCATGATAATGAGTATATTCTCATAACTTTATTCTAGTTGTAAGTTCTTGGAACTGACAGAACTTGGTTTATTCTTTGCTTTAAGAACAATTATCCCATTCTATGTTGTGGCTTACAATTTTACTACAAGGCTTGCTGATACTAGTTTTGCTAAGGTGTATGTAAAGAAATAGTTGCCACCTGTATTAGTGGATTCTCATTTTGGAAATACATTGGCAATTTTCCATTTGGCTCCTGTGGCAGAGATACTTTGACAGACAGGTATATAGTCCCTTGCTCTAAGGAGGGAAGTAGGGGGAAATAATCCAAAGTGACTTCCACAGCTGCAAATGTAGTAACTTGTTTTGGATGCACATATTATAACGAAGTAGCACATCGTTTTGAGCAGTATGATGTGAAAAGATATAAAATGCTATACTTGTGATCTAAGAAAGGAAACTCCTCTTCAGAGACCCCTGTCTGACCCAGGCAAACTGCTGCCAGCAGCTCACTAGCAGCAAATGGCTGTTGTTGAAAGATACTCTCCTAAATCAGTGAGAGTCAGAATATCGTGGTGTGTGGGTTGTTTTTCCCCATTTTATGTATCTGTTTTTCTCCAAGCAGGGGACACATTTCTGCCAAATATGTATGCCATGGCTCTTTTTTCCACTACAATGAGGTAGAAATGCTTTCAGAATGGAAGATCTTTATAAAGAAATCAAAGTTTAAACAAACAAAAAGAAACAAAAATCAGCCAAACAAATTCTCAAAACACCCAGCTCTCATGTGGTCAAAGAAGCCACTTCATGGAGTAAGCTGACTTGTTTCATGTTTGATCCCATATGGAGTTACGGAGGGAAACCATTCCTTGAGTGCTTTTGTTAAATAAAGCTGTTGCCATGAATTAAGCAACACTGCCCTGGAATGTTTCTGATCATGGTCTTGCAGAGCTTGTGACCTTTGCACTGAACATGTGAACTGAAACTTCATCTTCCAGTGTTCAATAACCATGTTAAAAATTCAGAGGTGAGGCAGTCTTGGGATTTCCTTAGGCTAGCTTAAATGCCAAGTGAAACTTAAGTACTGATTTACACAGTTACTCTTCCTTTTTTGTAAATCTAAGTCAAAATGAGAAAGCTAAAATCTTTGTTCTAAAGATGAGGATTCTTTTGTCTCGTGTGTGTGTGAAACACAAACCCCCAAAAAACCAAACCCAAAACCAACTGCATGGACAATCTCTTATAATGCGTGCATTTATTGGGGCATACTAAACCACTAAAATATTGCCACCTCCTTGTCTAGAAGCATCCAATTACTATTAATCTGGATGTCTGCAGTAGTATACTACTAGTGCTACTTAAAGCAATTGCTTTAACCAAGAACTGGATGTAGTGCCTGAAGAGGCTATTCAGTTTAACTGGGCTGCAGCTGAAAGGGAGAGAGGAGCAGTTTAAAATCTGTGCCTCTTGCAGTATATCAGTGTTTGCCACTGGGCTTCCTACCATACTAGAATGCTGTAAACAATTAGTATTTTTCTTTTTTACCAGATAGAAACACTGCCACCTCTTGGCTATTCATTGTCCTGACCCTTTTAAAAATACTTTTTTTTAGTTACTTGTGATGTTTTCTGATGCTGTGTTTCTGAATAATCAGGTGGTTGTGTGGTGAAAGTTTTAGTATTGCATACTGTAGACTTGAGATTTTGTATGGACGTCTTAATCATTTGCTGATTCTACCCTGGAAGAAAAGGAAGAGAGGATACTACTTGGTTGAGTGACTGTCAACTTTCTGACCCTTCTCTGTGTATACCTCCCTTAAAAATATACTAGGCTAAGATGGGCTTCTGTCCTTGCTAGATTAGCTGAGCAGACAATTTGGCAACAGTGCTGGCATCTGAAAGCAACATCCGGCACAAGAAGATTGGGCCTTTATGCCCTAAAAAGAGATTGACAAAATATTTCCTACTGATCTCATTTTTGACCGAATTCAAATAAACAATGTTGATCAAATACTGGATTCTGCAGAGCTGGGGAAAGAGGGTCATGTTGGGTTCTGATCATGTCTCTCATAGCAGTGAAGTTGGCTTGAGGAGAAATTTAAAATATTGCAGCTTCAGTATTACCTATATTCTCTGTGGGTTACATAACAATTAACCAACTCTTAATTCCAGAAGACTTCCTTCTCAGTTGGGAAGTTATGCTTCCACCCAAATGCCTTTTCTTGCTGTAAGCATCCTTGTCTTTTCCTATAAACATCCAGTGTTGTGGTGGCCAAGTGCTCGTCTGGTTGTGCAGTGAATCTTATTCCCAAGAATGCATAAAGAAGGGTGACTTCTTCAGCCCAGTCAACCACATATGAAACCAGCCTTGACGAACACCCTTGATGCTGGCTCTTACTCTAACAAGCCAATCCAACAGTGTTCTGGGAAGAATTCCTGATTAAAACCTGCCCAAGTGAGAGAGAAGTCTGACTTGCCACTTCTTTGAGGACTTCTCCCATAAGATTAAGTCTGATGCAAACCAGTAACACCCATATCCCAAAAGGCTGTAATACCAGTTAGTGCAGTCCCTGCCCCAAGCAGCAAGTTTTTAGTGGCATTCAGAAACTTGAGACAGAGACAGGGTGCTTATAGAACATGAGAGGACTTCAGTGGTTGAGTGGGACTGTCAGGATGCTAACAACATCCTGACTTCTATATTAGCAAATGGAATTAATTTCTTGATGTGTAACTTAAGCTCCATGATGGGGATAGAAGGTCTGGGTTTCCAGCATCTGTTCAGAAATTACAGCTCAAAACCCTTTCCCAAAGGTAGTCTCCTTCTTATGCTCCCTACCCCCAGCCCCTTCCAGTGTAGGAGTGGGAGGTCATGGTGGAGAAGTGGCTTTGCTCTGTTGTATCCCTATTGTATGCACCTCTCAAAGGTGAGGCAGGTGTAAATCCAATTTCCTGTGAATGAATTTCCAAGTCTAACATGGTATGGTGGTTTGGAGTCTCTTGTGGGAGCTATTCAACTTCATAGAGCAGAACCTGAGCAACTGGCCCAAGAGAGAGCCAGGAGGAGCCTGGCTTCCTCATCAGTGGTGGGGATCTGGGGTGCCAGTCTGTGCTCCAGTGGCTCTTACTTCATCTCACTAAATTCTTTACCCTGAGTTAAAAAAAAAAAAAAGGACTCACTCTTGCGTTACTGCAGTACGAACTAGAAGATAAGCTGGAGTTTCTTAAAGACATACTGTGCCGTAGCAAATAAAATTTCACTGTGCAAGCTATATATGCTTCCTTTTTTGCAGATTTTAGAGTGAGGAAATAGAAAAGGGTGAAAGATACTACACAAGCTTTACTAAGCCTTCTCTCACATCTTGACTTATTGTAAGCACCATTAGTTGTCTAGCTTTGAATCGTAAGGTTTAGAAGAGCTCTGATGTTTCATTCTTGGATTTAAATGGCAAGTAATACGACAGTCCCAGAGGTTCCTAAAATATTTTTGTTTAGCAGAAGAAAAACCTTCATGTTGTGTTTAGTTTTGATGGTATACAGATTTAAAGGTGTATTGTGCTGATGCTATGTCATTAATGAAATTGACTATTTTCCAGCATCCTTATTGGCATTGTCAATCATACTGTATAAGCAGTAACGACTGATTTTTAAAATGGAGTCTTGCTGGAGGGAGGAAGGCTTGGCAATTACGGTGCATCTGAAAATTACTGGAAAACAGTAATTTTCAGAAGTGTCTTTGTAGTGGCAAATTCATTAGGATAAAATGTTAACTGAATAGTTCTGGCTAATTTGTGATAAAAGTGAACAGATAATGGAATTGCTTGCAGCTATTACGATGGCTAAGTATTTTGAATGGATGAACAAAAACCTACCTTAAGATTCTTTATTTTTTTCAGTCTTTTTGACAAAGATTAAGAGTTTTTAACATCTCAAAACATGTTTGACCTCCCCACCCTTAAGCCATTTTGACACTCTTTACCATTGCATTTCAACAGGAAAGAAAGATCCTTTTTATAGCCAAATGGCTTCCTCTTCTCTTCTCCCTCTTTCGCCTCCATCCCCCACCGCAGAGTGCCTTTCTAGTGCTCAGCCTTCAGCTGCTGCCTGGATACTGGCTACATCTGTCTTGTTTAGATGGTCCTAAGGAAAAACAGCACAGAATGTGACCGGAGGGCCAACAACAAGATATGTTTCTTTTCAAATTTGAAAGGGAGTCCTGCACTTGCTTCTGCCTGTTTCCCTCAACTGTTTTTAAATCAATCATGGTTAGGGCTGGTAAATGCCTTCTCTTCCCTCCCTCACTGAAATGATCAAAATCCAAAACATTTGAAAAGTCTAACAAGTTAAATATGGTGGTGTTCACAGGACTGTTTCCCCTTGTGCAACTTCCAGTTTGATGAAATAAACTCTCTTTATGGGCTCTTGCTTTGAGACGGCCATTGGGAAAAGTTTCAAAGAGGATAGTGTTGCTCTGGGTGGAATTTCAAGGTTTGCAACTCCATAAAATGCTTGCACTGACAGCAGACTGGGCTTTTGTACTTGCATTAAAAGGGACAGCATTAAAAACTGATTTTTGAGTCTGAGCCGTGCTTGATGTTTTGTTGGGATTGTGGTGTGAAAGATGGTGACTGTTAAGGAAAGAGTAATTATGTGGGGCAGATAGAGGACAGCATAGTTCCTATTTTGGGGGGAATTTTCTGATATTTTAAGTGCAAGATGAGGGCTGGAACAGTGACAATCTATGCCAGTCAAAAATGGTGTTACAAACTCGTGGGGTGGTGGTTCTGTTTTCTAAAGGTTAGTCAGCTGGGGTGGGGTGTGTGTGATGTGACTTGATCCTATTCATAAAATTCAGCTATAGATGAAATTAATTTGCCCTTGTGACAGTATCTTGTTACACACAAAATAGGAGGAGGCTCTCTTAAACGTCGGCACGTCCTCCTGCATTTACATCGCAACCTGTGTGTGTCTGGCTGTTCCAAGGTGCTGGCTTTTGGTTAGCAAAAGCCCACCCTGGATAATGTGTATTATAATGAACTGCAGGGAACAGAAGAGAAACAGCAGCAGCAGAAATGGCTTTTGTAAGAACTTGGGTTACCTCTTGTTTTAGTGATGGTTACTACTACTTTTATCCATTCAAGAATTTATTAGCCATTTCATTTTTAATAGGCTTGTATTGCAGTGAAGGGCTATAGATGTATAAGCTCTATTTTGCTCATTGTGATGTTTTAGAGTCATGAAATAAGGACAAAATAAGTGTGTAGGCTTAGGAGATGCAGCCTAAATAGTCTGCGTGTTACAGCTGTGGCAGATGCCCAAGAACTTGGTCCCTTAAATTTTCTGGAAACATTGCTAGAGTGAGACTCTGGGTTTCATTTCAGCATTTCCTCTGTAGTAACAGTGCTTGAACTTTGGAATCCACTTTCCTGGCTTTTGTGTGGGGAGGCAGAGCAAAATGGATGTTTGCACTGAACTCAGCATGTGCACTGAGCTTCAGATAACAACTATTTGGCTTTTTAACATCCTTGTATTCGGCATGTTGAACCAGCCACACGGGGCTGTCCTATGTATTCATGCATGAGGTACAGGAAACTAACCTGGTCAGCTTGCAGGAGCTTTAGCTTTCATTAACCTTGTGTTGCTGAAAACTGGCTTGTGATTCTGTGCAGAGATGTATAACCGAACCCAGCTCTGAGGCTGCTTTGGCTTGCGTTGGAGAACAAAGATTCTGAAGCGTGTGTCTAGGATGTATGATAGGGACAGTCTCTACCTCAGGGCAGTCTCTCTTAAGACGTGTTGCGGAATTTTTTGTAGAAATGGATAGCTTAGGCCTAAAACTAAAGGAAGGCTTAAAAAATGTGTTCCCCTATGAAAATACGGATTAAATAGGTAAATGGATTTGCAGAAAGTGAGTATCTACTCTGACCCCATTTCTTCCAGACTTGAAGGAGTAAATGTGAATTTCATTCACTGATTTATTAAACAAAAATCAGTGCCCTAACATCTGTTGATTCTCAGCAGACCTGAAAGGTCACAAACTGCAGTAGGCTGTGCCTGTACTGGTGGGATCTAAGTGCTGGCGTAAACTGGCATGTACACTAGCTGGGTTTTGCCTTAACCAGAAGGGCTGTGGAGTCCGCTGAGTCCAAACACGCTTGTAAATAAACTGTAGCTTTGTCTTCAGCCTGCTCTTGAGAGGGGTGGATTTTCCTGGATGAAGTGACCTGCTAAAGTCTGTGTACTGTTTTTAGTCTGTGCCTTTCCGCTGCAGAAAAATGGGATTTTAAAATGAATATATTAAAATTATTAGCCCTTGCTTTCATTTTCAATTTAGTGGAAATTGAGAGACTGAGTTTCTGACTTAGTGTGCCGTGGGGATTGGTCTCGCTGCCAAAATCCTGCACTTGGCCTATAGCTCTGGGTGCAGCCCTCTTCCTCTGGTGTGGGGTGGGAGTGGGGCTCAGTGCCCAGCTTACAGGGGAGGTGGGCCTGAGGGATAAATACTCACTATACGCAGAAGTAGCATGTGGCTGGGGGGAGCGCTGTGGGCATTAATAATAGCCTGTGCTGGAAAGCGCTAATAAGAATCCGCCATTTTTATTCCTGGTCATTGGAAGCTGATATTTGGCCTCCCCAGACTACCCTGAACGCCTCCAGCCTCTCAAAATGGAGGCTGTTTGCCGATACAAAGGCAATCAGCAATGCTGCTGGAGGGCGTTCCCTCCCCACCACTTCGCTCCTTCAGGCTGTGGTGCGGCAGTGGCCCCAGCGAGCGAAGGGCATGCTGCTGCGGGGAGGAGGGGCAGGCCGGCCCCTCTTGCTCTCCGGCTGGCGGTTCCCACCGCTTGCTCGTACATCCGCACCGGCTTTTACACCTGTGGTAGTAATTCTTACCGCTTCACCAACCTCGGTACAACAAGCCATGTTAGGGGACTGAGCTGGCTTCATAGGTTATGGACAAGTTCAGGGTAGTCTTCAGCCAGACCGGTCCTCTGGTCTCGCTACGAGGTGCTAATGCTTGCGTGGGGGAGTTGGCTGAAATGGGGGGATGCTGATGGGGTGGTGGTTCTTTGATAGGAGGGTTTGCTTGGGTCAGCCTTGAAGGAGTTGTGAAACTGTTTGCAAACACAAGTCTGTGAGGTCGTACTGCATGCTGCATCACGGAATCCATAAATGCTTTATACAAGTCTGTAATGTCTACGGAAGTAGAGCTGACTTCCCCCCCCCAAGCGTGCAGCCTTGGGGACTTGTAATGCTGACTAAACTAGAGGAGAGAAACGGGTTGGGATTGGGATAATTACCTGAAGCTGAGAATCTATCAGGATTGCATTGCTTCTGTTTGATGCCATGAGACCGCAGTACTAAACGGCTATCTCTTACAGTAAACCTTGAACCACACGCGCCTTCAAGTCCAAAGTATTGTCTACAGTGAATTTGCTTGCCCTTTTTTTTTCTTCAGCACATTAAACTGTGTCGCTAACAGAAGAGCAGCCACTATCAAGAAGAGGTGCTGGTCCACTGCATTAGCTGAACACAAAATCAGTGTTAGAGCTGAAATCTTAGTGGGTTCTTCCCTCGTTCCCCAGTTTACTGAAGCCTTTTCCCAGTACCATCAGAACGGAGCTCTTTAACACTTTCAGAGTTAAGTTGTAGTTCTTTCTCTTTCAGATTTGCTGCTTGTGTCTGGCACCACAACTTTTCACCTGTCTTCTAATTCAACACTTGTGTTTTTTTGAATCTGGCTTTAATGAGCAAATGTAACTTTAGGTTAAGGAAAGAATATTAATGTACAGTGTAACTGGGGCTTCTGTTCACTGTAAGGGTCTTTTGACCTGCTTATTAGTGGGGGCATTGTTCTGGTAAGCCATTCCAGGACCCATCCTGCCAGTCTTCTGCACAGGATTAATCATTTCCTCTTGACCTCCTGCTCTCTTTTCCTAACATGTTGCATTGATCAGAATCCTTAACTCGCAAGTTTGCTCCTGTTTTTAAAAAATGGGAGGAAAAGGAGGGGGGAAGGAATGCAAAGAAATTAGATATAATGTCTGCTGTTAAC
Source organism: Phaethon lepturus (assembly GCF_000687285.1). Classification (NCBI taxonomy): domain Eukaryota; kingdom Metazoa; phylum Chordata; class Aves; order Phaethontiformes; family Phaethontidae; genus Phaethon; species Phaethon lepturus. Next base: position 3,147 of record NW_010550690.1, on the reverse strand, counting down.
ATTCTTAGTAAGCTTTTTTCCTTTTTGACTCCTCCCTTCTCCCAAGAAAAGAAATCCCTTCCTGGTATGTATTAGCTCCAGATCTCGAGCATCTTGAGTGCCTCGGTTTCACTGGAATTACTTTTTTTTGAGCACGCAACTTCCTGCAAGATCAGCTTTTCTTATAAAGGTCACATTTAAAGCTTTACCTAGTTGAGGCTTTCAGCTACTGATCTGCCAGATTAGAGCACTGTATTAATCTTATTGCTTTGCGGTATTTCCATCATAGGTAAGGCAGTGTCAAGAATACTGCATGTGACTCTTAATTTCCTTCTATTTCTTTATGCCAACAGAGGAAGGTACTTACAAAATCATACAGAGTACATCCCAATGGTGAAAACTCCATGTTTGTCTTTATTGACAACATCTTTGTTAAGCCTTTAAGGGAGCTGTTAACTTTAAGGTACAAGGCTCTGCTGCCAGTCAGTCCCAGATTATATCAGTAGCAGAAAGGAATACTTGTTCTGTTAAAATCACCCACGGGTCCCTGTATTCCCCTAATGCCTGTGGCTGGCAGCTGAACCAAACTACCCAAGAGCTGACCTCTCTAGACTTCAAATTTCACTTCTGCCTGAGGTAGTTGTTCTGACCTACTGTGTCCAAGCATGATCTGGTTTTTTGAGAAGGCTGCTTGCTGCAGCTTGTGCTTCGTTTTCTAAGGTATTAATGGCAGTTCAGAGTTAAGCTGAAGAAAGCCAGTGGGATAAAAGCAAAGGTCTGTTTCCCCTTATCATAGAACCTCTTTCTGTGAGGCTGTGTCAGAGGTAGTCTTCCACTCTTGGCCCTTGCTTTTTTCCAAGCAGTAAAGAAATCAGCGGTAGGACTTAACATCTCCTGGAAATAAATCATTTAACGTGCCTTGTATCTCTGAACAGAGTGATGCTGGCTGATAAGCTGTTCGAGGTTCATGGCCTCGCTCAGATCAGAGGAGTGCTAGATGGCTGTGCCTGTTCCCAGGAGCACTTTGTGCTATTCTGGGCTACCTGGGGATTCATCTTTGCACCCCAGTTTGGGCTTGGAATGGCTCCAAAGGGGACTGAGCCATGTGACTGACGAAGCAGACTTGAACACTCATTTTTGAATAGCAGAAATGACAAAGCTAGAAGTAGACTGTGAGCTGGAAAGTAAAACTGGATGTGGTTCTATCAAAAGAAAACAGATTGGAAGCTCCATCTCTAGTGAAACTTGTAGTCCCATGGAGTGAGAGCTGACTAGAAGGCCCATCCACTAAGCTCATGGAGCCTGAGATTGAGACACAATAGCTTGTTGTGCTTGAAACTGGGGGGGTTATTTGCTTTTGTTAACTACTGGTTTTGGAGGAATCTCCAAATTCCATTTTGCTTCCTGCCCTGAGGTAGGGTTATGGGATCATCCTCCCAGTAAGAAAACTATAATGGCTAGTAATGTCTTCTCACTTCCCAGGGCAGCATGTTAGGACCAAGCAAAAAGACGGCATAAAAAAAAGCCACCTTTGTGTGCGTCACAAAGGATTTGTGGAGGCAAGAGGGCTTTTCACAAGAACACCTCTGTGGAGATGGAAGTGGGCCTGTTGCCTGCTTGGTAATAGACAAAGTATAAGAGGGCTTAGGCTGGTAGTTCTGGCACTATGTGTAGGAGGTCTGGGGCTAGGCGAGGGGAGCCATACATCTTTCCTGCTTCTCTCAGAAGGTACTGTGGGGTGGGGGTGCTTTCAGCCATGCTGAAGACTTTGCATTAAGTAGTTTTTCAGCTGCTGTTGGCCACCACACCCAAACATCCAGGCTATTGTCCTTGGCCGCTGCTGCTGCTGGCTGTTGTGCTCTCCACCTCCACCAGCTCCCCTAGCATCTGGCTCTAGTGATAAGAGACAGACACAGTAGCAAAGATGAGGAGGAACACGCAGTCACAGAAGGGGGCCTCTTGGTTGCCCCTGGTCTGACTCCCAGATCTGTCTTCCTTCTCCTTAACTTTCATTGTAGAAGGCTACAAGGTCCTTTCACTGTCATTAGGTGATATCAAATGGGCCCCTTCAGTTGATGTGTGGAGGGGAATAGCTGCATAACACTCTACCCTTCTCATGTGTTATCTTGATGGACTGAATTTGCAGTTATTACCCCATTCAATTTAAAAAAAAAAAAAAAGGCCTATTGACATCTAAAACTTCAGCTACAGCTATGTGGGTATACGTAGGATTGTGTTCATCATTGAGACTGGATGCTTGCAAAAATGGTTGCACTAATGATTCTCTAGGAGTTTCTTGTGAATAGCTTCAAGTTTTAGGGTATTTTTCTTCTACTGTGAACTTGACGTTCTGGCTGTAGTCCATTCACAGAGGTGAAGATGGAGGTCTAAATGGAAAATATTTTTTTTTTCTAGTACAAGCAGAGAAGATATTTTTGAGTTTCACATGGCAGCCAAAATAGGGCAGAGGCAAGATCAGGGCTCGTTAGTCACCTAGATAATTCCTATCTTGTTCCACTCCCATACCATCCTCTGTTGAAGAGCAAATGACTACCTGTAGTGCTGGTCTAGCATTTGGCTGCTGGTCATGGTCCAGAGGGTATACTTGAACCCCTGAGAAGCTCTAGGGTGTAGATTTCTAGCTAGCTCAAGCAATAAACTCAACTATCTTTTCAGGAAAGAAGGTATCCACGTAGCTGGATTTCATAAGTTTTTGTGGCAGCAGCTGTGTCAGTGTAGTATGCAATTCCAGAATACCAGTAACAGAAATAGCACTATTGTCCTGTCCAAAACCAATGTCATTTGGTGATGGGCCTGTTTATATCTAAATTATTTTTTAAACTAGAGATGTGAGGAATGGCTGTTTTCAGCAAGGCCTCTTTCTAGCTTCGTCCATTTTTCACCCCTCTCAGGACCATGGAAGGTAGTGCAGCAACAACTGTAGGAGTTAAGTTGTAGTTTGCAGACCTGTGCAGGCTTTGGTCTTTCTTTGAGGGAAATTTGCAGGGGTAGAACCTATCCTCTGTCTATGAAACAGTGGGAACATGCGGGCTTTGTGAAGTGAGGGTAATGCTTCCATGGTGTCTCAGTAGTGAATTTGAGCTTGTGTTAATGCAAGTAAACTAGAATGCTAACAAAGTGCAAAACAAACAAACAAAAAAAAAATCC
>NW_010550689.1:0-23205 GCF_000687285.1 Phaethon lepturus | reverse complement strand
GTCCGTGCCCTGTTACTCCACAATTTAATCCCTCTACCCACCAACAAATATTAGAGCTGTTTACAAAGTGTGCTTCCATCAAGCTGTGTTCACAAAGAGAAGGAAAAAATTTTGGAATGTCTTTATCTTGCATACAGTCCCACTTTTTCAAGTGAAGAAGGATCTACTCCAAAATCACAGAAAATAACAAAATGGCAGGTAAGGGCTCTCACAAACTTTAAGACATGTAGCACAAATTATAGAGTTTATAGAAGCTTACAGAAAGAAAGTGTAATTCTCCATTAGTTGTCTTCTGTGGCTTTAAAGCTGATGGGGGAGAGGGGGGGAAGAAAAAGGCAAACATATTCTTCCCTCTTGCTCATGAACAAGAAATGTAACTTCCAAGAGTGGGAAGACTTGTTCTCTGTTTCTTTACCTCCTTACACCCTAGGAAAGAACAAGCTCTTGTAGAGGGAATACAAGTATTAAACTGAAAACACATTGGTTCCCTCACCATCCATTAATTCAGCAACTTGTAGCATTTCCCTGAGTGGGATATGCATTGAGGGCAGGTTGCTTCAAGCAATGAAATCCAATTACCCTTTAACTGAAGACCCTGTTTTTATTAACAAACATGAATATAGCTAAACAGGAAATTATTTAAAAATTTTAATAATTCTGTATTACCTTTGTCAGGTCTTCCTGAATATAGTCTGCTGTAAGGGACTCCTGTTTATTTAATTTTCTCTTGCTACGATGGTAGGCTGTATGGCAACAGGTTTCCCATTATACCAATATGTCTAGAGTGTTAGCAAACAACTAACACTAGTTAGCTAACAAACTCCTCAGAGTTGCAAATATCTTCTTTCATTAATAGATCCCACTAGGATGGGATCACATCCCTAGCAACTTTTCTACATAAATCGCTCCAGCAGGATCATCACAGATGTCACATATAAATTAAATTTGCTTTCAAATAACATTACTTCATGATAAATAACCTCGATTCAAACTGGCATCAATAACAACCAATACATTTATCCCATATGCCTTGGGGTTTCACATAAATAACTGATATTTGTTAGAATATCGTCCTGATTCTTCTCTCATCTGTGCCATATCAGAACAAGCTCAAAGAGATGGATCCTTCTGCCGTAACCTGAACATGCCTCCCTGCAACCCACAAACATTGCAAAGAATCCCAAAAGCAACCCATTCTTCCCCAACAGAAAACCACCACCAATAAAACCCCCATACATAGACACCGTCTTTATGATGGATCTTACAGCAAACACAGAGTAGTTACATCTGAAGATCCACACACACGAACCTAGGGAGGAAATTACGCTTAATGCTTTAGAATAGAGTCGATCTGCAGATAATTGTTGAACTGAGTTACTCCAGCAGCAAACCTTACATTTTCTGCTATCACCTGGTGGCACTGTTAGCCTTCTAAATCTCTGTTTTCAATGCCTGGCTCCTGGGAAGGCACATCGCTGCTGTTCCCCTGGGGCCACCCTGGGGTTACACAGGGCCTCCCAGGAAGGTTTGGGATGGAGGAAGCCAACAGACCTGGACACTGTTTTTTGTTTCAGACTTTAAAAACACAGCTGCCCTCCACACAGGCATGTTGTTGGCTTGGTGTTTGGGAAGAACACATATCTGAATTATATCTTCAGGCTGGTGTTGGTATAAATAATAGAAATTTGCACATACATTTCATATTGCTGATATTTCTGCCTTAAGCAACAAATTAGCAAGCTAACTGAAGACCTGGGAGGTTTCAATGAGATAAAAACCAGATGAAAGCTGTAGTATTACTGCAGATGGTTTTAAGGGAACTTGTTTCATTGAGCAGAAGATCATGGAATATAACCCCCAGAAAATAAGAATAACTGCAAATATTAACAATCTGTTCTGTTTGTAGAAATAATATTTTTTCATTGTTTCCTTTAGCAAAGATAGAACAATCTATACATTGTGCTAAAACCCACAAAACAAAACACAAAACCACCATAATGTGCATCTCCTATCTTCCAACGCAGAGATACTATACGAATTTACAGGTTTGTAAAACTGAAACATCAGTTGTGCTGTTAAGCAACAGATACCTCTTCAGTGTATAAGGTTAGATACCTATACATAGCTGTGCATTGGTTAGAAAAACATGATCCGACTGAAGTCTCTAGCAACCAAAAATCAAATTATATTTAGGTTTTTCCTCTCTATTTTTACATTCTATTCACACATAAGTCATCCTGGCAGTAGAAAAGGGGCAAGTATCAAGTCTGTAAGTGGGTGAGTACCTAAAATATGCTAAATGTTTCCACCTTTTACCCCTCACAGGAATGTAAGTGAAGGAATGCACTTCTTATCAGTATATTTGAAGTGAGATTTCTGTATTTTTACTAATAAAGTAAATTAGCCAGCAATTCTCTCCCTATTCTTTAAAATTAACAATGTCTTAACACCACAATCATATGATTGACAAGAATGTCATCAGCAGAACAAGAATCAGAAGTACACTGGCTGATTTTATTTACAGAACGTTAGATTATAGCATGAGACAGGTCTTTTCTGATATATTGCATCATTATTCAAACTCTTCTCAAAAGAACTTTTTGATAGCTCCTCTCCTCACTCCCTTGGCTCCCTTTTTACTTGCTTGCGCTCCTACCCTTTTGCTGCTTTCTTCTCCTATCGGTGTTTCACTGACTCTACACTCTTCATACTTGCGGTGCTGCCCACTCCTTGTCTCCAACACCTTTACCTCCGCAATCGGATATGTCTTCCTGTACCCAGGCAGAGCTTATTAACTCATGGTTTATGCAGATGAATTATAGATCCCTCAGACATATGATTTCAACCATATTAAATCATCTCTCAGCCCTTCTTTGCTAAGTAGAATCATAGAATCATTTCAGTTGGAAAAGACCTTTAAGATCATTGAGTCCAACCATTAACCTAGCACTGCCAAGTCCACCACTAAACCATGTCCCTAAGTGCCACATCTACCTGTCTTTTAAATACCTCCAGGGATGGTGACTCAGCGACTTCCCTGGGCAGCCTGTTCCAGTGCTTGACTCTCCCAATGTAATATAGCTTCACTATTCATGTTAAAAACACAAAATTAAACATCCTGTTTTCAAGTTGTCCCTCACTGTCATTTAGCAGCTCCTCCTCTGAAAAATATAAAAATTAAATCATTACAAAATAACTTACTTGCAGCATGTCGTTTCTGCCAACGTAGAGAAATTTTGTTACTGCCCTGAAGAAGGAATTAGCAAACTATCCAAAAGCAAATGAAGTTATGCTTTTTCCGTCTCTGCTAAATGAAAGATGTAAATCAATTTGATGGTGTTTATGGCAGTAAAATAGTGAAGGAGATGGGGCTTCTAAAAGACCATCAAACATGAATAGGAACCCTATTCAATGAATACCAAGACACTGAGCTGAACCGAATCCACCTTTATTAATGCAACTTATTGGAAAAAGTGTTTTCTGGCAGGTTAGTTACAATCAAATGTAATAAGGACATGTTATTCCTAAGAATATGCTATTCCACCAGACGTATTCTCATTTAAAAGGCCAATCCTTCAGAACAACCTTATCATGGAAAAACATATTCTTCCTCTCTTGCAAGAGACTGCTGTAGGGTTTGAGGTGCAGCCTTTACTTCTCAAATTATCTATCTTAACTCTCATACTTTTTGCTTGTGATGAGTTACAACCCCATCTCTAACCCTTAAAGAGAAATGTAGTATGTAAAAAAGGCCACATTTCTTGGCTTACTCGGCTTGGTTTCTTTTTCAGCAGATAGTGAAATCTTTGCTAATAAGAAATAAGGTTTATCTTTTACAGCTGCTATATTATCCTCTTGTATCTGACAGGTTTGGAACGTATGTATTTAGTATTGACAAAAAAAAAACCAACCCACAACAAATCAGTACAGATTTAGGTCAGTGTCAGATAATGCAAGAAGGTTGTTCTACCTTAACTAAAAACTATAAAATCCAACTCTGCTGTGGATTATGTAGCTGCAACACCACAAGGATTCATCTTTTTCTACTAGAGCTGAGTTTGGGCCACACCACTAGATGACTTTTGGTTAGCACAGAGTCAGCAGTGGTGTCACTCAATATTTTCTCAGGGTTCACACTGGCGACGGTTTCTCTCCGAGATCCCAGCAGTTTTCAATACGCAGCTGATGTTAACGTTAGCAGCTATGTTGGGAAGTCTTGACTTGGGAACAATCAGCACCTCATGTTCTATGAAAACAAGAGTTTCTTCTTCTTAGATAGAACATTTGTCATTTAATTTGTCAAATGAATTTCAGCCAATTTCTCAAAACATCATTTAATTTTCTTAGTAGTATGTTTTAAAAAATTCCTATATGGCAGACCTATTTTCTCTCAGGCTTATTCAGAGTAAGAATATCAGAAACTTGGCAAACTATCGAACAACCCATCTCAGCATGGTTTTACATACAAATGAAAAGAGAACACCGTAATTTAAACTGTAAGTAGATCACAAAGGCACCTAATTACATACCCAAGTGGTCATACATGTTCTTAAATGAATATATGTCTAAGGTGCCTGAGAAACTGTAAGTCAACAACTCTTACAACACATCATGCTTGCCACATTTCCTCTGGCAGAGGAAAGAGACTGTCATCCTATCTTCTGCAAATTAAAAGAATAAAAGAATCTCTCAAGCATATTAATTAATAAGATTCATTGGAAACATAGTGGGCTCCTGCCACTATTTAGTTTTCATGAACATATCTAGGCAATTATTATCTAAATTTATAAAAAGGCTTCTTTCATAAATGTTGAATATTTGATGCTTGTAAAGTCTTTGCATACTCCTGTGTGCATACTAATGCTCTGTAATTGTGGAATGCTCAACAGTACAATAACTCCATGATAAAATCCAACTGTTCTTCCTGGCCAAAGATAAAAATCAGGGTTTAGCAACAATACTCAGTTCCCATAGGTTTTTTGGGTGAAGATCATAATAACAAGCCAGTTTGTTAAAATCCAAAAGGAATTTCATAGCCAGCTGTCCTGGAGATGAACCTAATCCAGCAGCTCTGTCTCCTGAAAATCGCATCTCATTCTAATTTATCTAGCAATATAAAGAGAAAGCTTGAATAGAGAAAAGGGTAAAAATTAGTTGAAAAAAAGAAAAAAAAATCAGTAGCAGAAGAGGAAGCTTTTCAAATAGCTTGTTTGGAGCCCAGTATGTGCTGGGAGATAATTGGTAGCCCCTCATGTTCAGGAACCAGAAATATTAAACGGTGGGTAGGGTCTGTCCCAGTACAGTAAGAATGGCTTGAATGATATCATTGCCAGACTCGCAGGAAAGCCTTCTGCTTGTAGGGGAGGGACACGGTGCCACCCCACATCAGCACAAGCCACCTTGCCTTGAGACGAGACAACCACAATATTTGAAACACTGTTCATGGGGACAGAGACTGGTCGTGCCTCTTGTGCCAAGGGTTGGGTAGGCTTGGAGGTTGTCCAGTGTTACGCATTCACAGCATCATCCGGATTTGGCCACTCTGTCATTGTATTCCAAACTGACTTCTGCTTTAGTGTAGTTATCCTAGAATAAGTAACATCAGACTTTGATCTTGGGATTTTGCACTCACATATATATTGTACAGAAGGAAACTTACTGGCTTCACCATCTCAACGTTAGCTTCACAGGGAAGGGAAGTCACTTTCCAAACTGAGATTACCTGCAGCATTTGTGCTTTGGTCCTTTCCAAAATGTCTTTTTCCACCCCCAACCCCATCTCTGCAGGCTTTTTTATGGATTTAAAGAAAGCTTAAGGGAATAAATAAAAATATGCCAAGACATTTGACTCTATCAATAAACTTAGGTCTCTGAGTAACGCCCAAAAATCATAGCTTTCATAATACATGGAGAACAGAAATGATCCCTAAACTAGAGATACCAGACTCCTCTTGCACTGATGGTCACTTGCACGGTCTTCCATTATATTTTAAGAACTTTTAAAAATTCCTTTTTTTTTTTTTTTTAAGTGGGGGATTGGAAGAACAGGTAATGAATTCAGCTACTTCAACCTTTTTCTTTTTAATTTAAAAAAAACACACATTTTTATAATAAATTTTAGTGCATTTTTTTAGATATATAGAATTAACAAACTGTCTGGAAACCTCCAGTCACATTTGACTTCAGAATGAATAAAATAAGAATAATTAGAACAGGTGCTTTGGTGTGATAATATTCCTTCTTCTCATAGAGAAGTTTAACAGATAAAATAACTGGGAATAAATGTAGCCTAGCAGTCCATGATGAAGACTGCAAAATTTGGGTTCTTATAGGTGGCTGAGTAGACCGTTCTCTGCTGATGAAAGCGGTAAGCTAGGAACAGCCCTCTGCCTGTGCAGGAAAACTGTCCAACCACCTAGGCCACAATGGCCCAACGTGGACACAGGGATGCTCTGGAAGACGATAACCATGACAAAACAGGGTATTTGCAAAAGTTATGGTCGATGGTATCTACCAGTCTCCCATCATCCACTGATCTCTTCATTTCATCTCAGAGGGCAATAAAGTTTGAAAAGCATAGTTTACCCACGGCAAAGCCATACTGGCTATTCCAAATCACCTTCTCCATCACTTTTCCAGAAAGACTTTCAAAGAGGATCTGCCCCACAATTTTCCTAGGGACTAAAAGTGAGGCTGAACAGCCTGTAGTTCCCTGGATAATCCCTCTTGCCCTTTTTGAAAAGAGGTGCAGCATTTGCTTCTCTCTAGTCATTGTGGACCTCCCATGATCTCCATGACCTTTCAAAGATGATAGAGAGCAGCCTCACAATGACCCCAGCTAGCTCCTTCGGCATCCTTCATATGTACCCCATTGGCTCCCATGAACTTCTACAGATCAAGATTTTTCTCAAGAGGTCCCTGACTTAGCCCTTTCCCACTACCAGTAATTATTGTCCTCCATGAACCCTGCCTCCAGGCTCAAAAGCCTCAGCCTTATCTGGATCTGCTATCACTAAATCACCCAGCTATTTCAGCAGTGAATACACATTTTCCTTGTTTTTCTTTTACTGTTAGAAGGAAGACTCAGCTATTCCACAATATTCAAAAGACTGGTGCTTAAGGCACGTTTGAGGTGTTACAAATCATGTCCTTTTTCTTCCGTCATTTTTCCTTCATACAGAAGACCTCCAACGAGACAGAGACTGAAGGTGGTGCACCTTCTATCAGCCTAGAGCTTACAGGTTTCTCTTTTTTTTCTCCCCCAGAGATTCACATTTTAGTATCCCAAGAGTACATACTATTAGCTGATCTTTCAAATTGAGTAGCTTGCCTATAGAACTATAAAGGATTTTAACTTTGTCCTGATGTAAAGCAACGAAATTAAAATCCTGAAATACATGTTGCCCAAAATGACTCAGCAGATGATACGATAGCAATCTATATGATTAAAAACAAAACCAGATGCTAAGAAAAGGGACATGCTGAGATGAAAGGACATTAATGAGCATCACTCTTCTGGTGGATGCTGTCTCTATAGCTCAGAACTCATTTATATTCAAACGATACACAGAGTATCTGTAAAGGACAAAAGAAGGATACAACATTAAAAACTGGCTTTTAATGGCTCCAAGTTTTAAATTCTAAAAAAGAGAAAAACAAAGACATGAACAAATGCTTGCTGGCTCATCCAGAGTAGCTATGTGATCTGAATCACTAATAAAAATCTTCAGGAAAAGTGAATGAGTAAGAATTTTGCATAGTTACTGTTGCTATGAAAGCCACTTTCCTCATTATCCACACGTTCCACAAATTATTTCCCTTTCCTTATCACTCACAAACAGGTAATGAGGTTCTAGGAAAATGGCCTCCTCCTCTAAAAGCTTCTGAGATCGTACTTGAAAGGAATCAGTCAGAATGATGTTCCTCAAAAAGCAGTGAGTGTTCAGTAAGGAAATGGTAAGTGCATTGAATGGGACAGAGTCAGACTCTGCAAATGTGTGCGAACAGCATCTGGATCCTCTGAGAGCGAATTGGCAGCTTCGTCTCCCACCTGTCCTTTTCTAAAAGGGAGAGAACACAGCCCAAATTTACAGCATCTACTGCACCAAACCCCACCACTTATCTAACAACTTCTAATATACCTGCTTATGTTTCATGCTTTGTTAGTATTAGCAACAAACAAGAAAGGTTATTGTGCAAATAGGAGAATATTGGATATTTGGGAGCTACTACAGAAAGAAGCCACACTCAGTGTTCTGCAGAAGAGGAGAAGCAAATACTTCCAAAACTGCCAAATGATAAGAAGAACCTTTCAAAGACACGTTTCGAAAGAAAGTGGAGTATTATTTGCAGGAAAACCTCTCTACAGTGAATACACCAATTATTATCAGATCACGTCCCCTAAAAGGAATAAGATATTTCTAGAGCACCCCAAATAAAATCTCTCAGAGCAGGAAGGGATTTGAGCACTAAAAAAGAAATAGCCACAATGCTCCAATGTCTGCCCTTCAAATAAGTTTTTAGAGGAGACGGCAAGAGGCAACCCCCTAACTTTGTTTTTAATCAGTGACTACAATAGCAAGTAGTCGCACGAGATAAACCCCCAAAGATTCTCAGCTTGACCGTAAATAAGATACACTTTCAGGTGCAACGATGTTCTCCTTTTCCAGTTTCGAGTCCAACAGCAGATTCATTGTGATGTCTGACCAATGGTCTATGGGTCCCACACCAGCTCTCCAAAATGTCTCACTGGTCCATGGGTGACAAAGCACTATCAAGATAAGAGATCTCTTGACATATGAGATCACTACTTGAACTGATGTTAGTCCTCTGCATAAGAATTATATTAGCAGATAGTGTGACACCATATAAATTTAGTAATAAATGTGGGTGAATTCATACTTAATCTGGTAGCTCTGACATATTTTAAAGTAAGTAATAATTTTATGGAAGCAATCTGGAATGTATGTAAACAGAAAGAAAGTTCATCTATTGCACATGTAAACAATATGACATTTATTTATACTTCCAAATCATTGTAAAAGTCATGACTTAAATGGACTCACTTGAAAGCATATAGCACAAGGGTTAGGTATAGTTATATCCACTAAATAGTAGCTGACCAGATTTTAGTTCTCCCTTTCATAACAGGAGGAAGAGACTATGACTTATTAGTCACTTGAAAAAAAACATTTTGTTTTAGGTGTCCCCATAAAATTGTCTCTAGAATACTCTCTATCACTCTATAAATACTCTCTTATACTGTTTTGTGCATTAATAATAATTCCTGTGACCAGTCATTACTTACATTGTATGCCATTAAATTCTTTGTAAGATACATCTTCTTTTCACAAAATACATTTTGAAGTACTAAATTATTAGTAATGGCTAAACTAATCCCAACTAAATTTAAAGTGACTACCCACTGAAACTTTCTGTTACAAACGAGATTAGGAGCCCACAAGAAAGTCTGTTTTCCTACTTATCACTTTGTCATTAGCTACTAGACACTTGCTTTGGAAACTTAGTCAATTCATATGTATTTATTCAGAGTTGCTTATGCCAAAAGCTTCATTTCTCTTTCACACTGATTTTCCATCAGTCAATTCCACTACTCTGAATATGTCGATATTCAAGGAATATACAAGTGTAGAGTACTAATATGGCCAGGTCAAGCTAGCAGAAAATATTTTCTCTATTAAGATTTCTGCTGACATCATTTGCAAGAGAGATTGGAGGAGAAAAGGGCTTGTTGCCTTTTTTTTTTACAAGTGGAACATGAAATACATTTTTAAAAAATGAACCACTAGAGTGAAGGGAACTTTGGCAATTAGTATTTCCCAAATGTCCTCATGCTGTATATTATGTACACATATACATACTCATACTCATGTATATTATGTACACATATACATACTCATATTTCTTAGTATAATACTACTAAGTGTGTGTAGCTGTAGCAGCAATACCTTCCACTGATGACAGAGACTATACCAACAAAAGATGCCTCCTGGGACAGTTGATAATTGTCTTCTAAATGAAATAAGCTGTGTTAGCAGAAACCTGTACAGCAACATTTGCATAAAGGCTTTTATTAGAAGATATAATAAAAAGTGCTGCATTCTTCCTCTCCCCACCAACACTGTACACTAACATTTTCTAGTATGAACTACTGTCCTGCTCCATGATTTCTTTTGCCTGATTCCTAGAATCAGGAAAATACTTTTATGCAATCATCTTATTTTTAAATGATGTATGCATTTACCATATAACAGTGCTGCAGTTTTATTTTAATGGCAAATAGAACAAAAGAAGGCCTTTTACATCTACACAACTAGGGTTACTAGGCAGATAGTCTACTGGGTATATCCTCTTAGAGGTATCTAAGCACTATATACCAGGCTTTCATGGCTTAACGAGAAGCAGAGTTTAGACCTCAAGTGCATGTCTTTATAGGGTAACAACATTAGCTACTTCAGTCACCTTAATAAATTGCTAAGCATATATTCTGAGGCATCACACCATGATGTATGGTCCTGCAACCCTTCAGTTGGGTCCTACAAGCAACACAGCTGTGACGCTGCACCTGGGCGAACTGCAAGCCAGCTAAGAAGAGCTAGTTGTAGCCTGGGCATGGCATTAAACTGATACAGCCTTACTGCTCTGAATTCAGGTTACTCATGTAATTCTCCATTGTATAATATTCCAGCCCACTTTTTAGAGTGCAGAAGACCCAGATACCTTATTTTTCTCTTTCGAGGGAGTTGCTCAACAATAAGCACTTCAGAAATGTGGCCTGAATTTTTAAGTGCCTGAAGCATCTAAAGAGTCTAATTTTAGTTTTTATTTTTAAGTGTCTTGGATGCTGTTTCTAGAGTTCTCCAAAAAACTTCACCCAACCCACCACACAGACTGTTTTTCCTACACTCGCCTTATTAATCTCGGAGTTCCCACTCAATTTCTTCACACCAGTTCAGCACTGGAGGTGCAGGAGCCTTCCTGCCTGCTGAGCCTGCCATATGGAAGAGTTATTTCTCCCCCTCACTGATTCTCCATTTTCTGTTTCATTTCATCTGAGCACACAACTTGTTCCCTGTTGCCTATTCCTCTCAGTTCTTCTCCCTCTTACCTAGTTTTTCTCCACTTTTTAAATGGGCAGCTGCACTCATTAAGTTTGGGAATCATCTGAGATGCAGCCTGTGGGAAAGATGAAATGCAAAATAATTATCTTGTGGATAGTTCTCTACAGGAGGAGCAGTCCTGATAAAATTTTATAATCTCTTGGAATTACCAGGATATTCCTTACTCGTTACACATTCAACTTCGAAAGGTCCGAGGTAGATCTGTGTACACATAAAGTGACACAAAAATTAATGAGTATTCCGAAGCTACAGAATATTTAGAAACACAGGCTGGTAGACAACTGCCTCTATTTGCTCACAGTAGCTGGAAGCATACGCAAGCTGCTACAATTTCTTCTGCAAAGCATGTGTGTGCAAGGTAAATGCTCACGTGTCTTCGGGTCTGCAAAGCAGGGTTAGTTCTATGTAAAGATCTCTGAAGTGCTTTCTGCATAGCCAAAACAAAAAAACATAATTTAGAAATCATTTTAATTTTACTCTTTCCATGAGTTGATAAAGTAAAGCTGGTTACATATTTCTTTATACATAATTTTAAGCTGCATGGCTATTCAATAAAATGGGCATCCATTCATAAATCCAGCTAGGCCTTCAGTTAAGTTTTAATAGGGAATGTAATGCTGACATTTACTCCTGTGCTGGTTTTGGCTGGGACAGAGTTAATTTTCTTCACAGTAGCCAGTATGGGGCTGTGTTTTGGATTTGTGCTGAAAACAGTGTGGATAATACAGGGGTGTTTTCGTTACTGCTGAGCAGTGCTTACACACAGTCAAGATCTTTTCTGCTTCTCACCCCACTCCACCCCACTAGCAAGGAGGCTGGGGGTGCACAGGAACCTGAGGGGGACACAGCTGGGACAGCTGACCCCAACTGACCAAAGGGATATTCCATACCGTATGACATCATGCTCAGCATATAAAGCTGGGGGAAGAAGAAGGAAGAGGGAGACGATTGGATTATGGCGTTTGTCTTCCCAAGTAACTGTCACGTGTGATGGAGCCCTGCTTTCCTTGAGATGGCTGAACACCTGCTTGCTGTTGGGAAGTGGTGAATGAATTCCTTGTTTTGCTCTGCTTGCGTGTGCAGCTTTTGCTTTCCCTATTAATCTGTCTTTGTCTCAACCCATGAGTTTTCTCACTTTTACTCTTCCAATTCTCTCCCCCACCACAAAGTGGGGCAGTGAGCGAGCTGCTGCGTGGTGCTTAGTTGTTGGCTGGGGTTAAACCACGACAATTTTAAAACATACAAACCATATATATGTATGTGTCTAAATATAGATGTTATACTTCTTTTCTATATCCGGATTTGAACTCAGTTCTCATATCTATAAAGTACTTTGAAGATCATGATAATTACTGAAAATAAGTTGTTAAGATGAGAGTAACACAAAACACAATTGGCAGTAGTTTGCTCAAGCTCCGTTAGTCACTACCATAAACACTGTCATCTGCCAATTTGGTCTGAGGTTAATGCCACAGAATACTAACTTTAAAATGAAGGAAGCAAAGCCAGCTGAGAGCATTAGTTTTCTAACACATTTTCTTAATCCATTTATCACAGTGATGATTAATTCATGTTAGTCGATCTTGGACACAGATTGCTTTTAGTAGAGAACAACATGCAAACAAGGGCAAAACAAGTTAAAACCCTGTGTGATTGTATTAGGTCAGAAACAGGTCTAATGTGCTTGTTTACACTATTTAACAGCCAACTGTACATAAAACATCACTAGAATTTGATATTTTTCTATTTTAGGGTCCCAGCCCATTGCAGGTGCGTCAGCACATTCATCCTCAGAAAGTAACAAACCACTTCCTTAGATTCTGACTACTAAAAATAATTTTTGAGACAAGTCATAGAAATTTACTTTTAAATCAAGGGGGTGATATAGGTCGTAACTTAAAGTATGCTGGAGTTGATAGGAAGCTCTAAGATAATTACTGTTTCTCTCTGATTATCAAAACCATAGACTCAATATCAGAACAACTCAGCCAGTACAGTAAACATGTTAATCTGGTATCAGTACTGTGCTGTCTGAGATGAAAACTTTCATTTTCACAATATTCAGGAATGTGTGCCATTAAACACTTGTGCAGATACAGAGAACCTCTTGTTTCTTCAATTTGCCTGTCAGCAAAATTCAAACATTATGTAGTATGCAGTCATATTGGCCCTAGCAATTTACTCCCTGTGACTTAGGCAAGTCACGTAGACAAGGCTGTATGTATAAGAACATAAATCCAATATGTCTCCCATACTGGGTCGGTCCAGCCGGGCTACCTCACCCAGTATTCTGTACAAGGATAACAGAAGATGATATTTAAGAAAAATAAGTAAGCTTGGCCACTTTCTGTGGTCTATTCTCCTCATACTTCCCCAGGGTCTACAACTGTTGTTCACAAAAGTTATCATCTGTTTATGGGCAAGTTGCCTGTGAATGCTGTTGTCTATGGACACGCTGTCCATGTTCCAGCACAATATGCAGAGAGGCTGTGGAGTATCCACCCCTGGAGATTGTCAAGACTCTTAAGACAAAGATTTGGCTGTTCTGATCTAGTGTTGGCTTAAGTCCCACTTCAGAGAGGACACCGGACTATATAACCTTCAGAGGTCTTTTCCAGTCAACAAATCTGTCAAATCAAGTGCTGCAAAACATTCCAACAAATTAATCAAATGTATGAAAAACATCCTGTTATTCCAACACTGAGTTTAGATCTTGAGCATCTAGTGCTCAGACCTTGTGATCACTAGAAGCACATCTAGGTTACCAACATTCATGGAGTTCACGTTATAAGGATTTTGTAAAGGTTCCCAACAGAAAATGCAGGTGAGTCAAATTTAACAAGTAGATAAATGCAAACTTGAGTCTGTGCTTCCATGCACAGGCTATGTTTTAGGTGATCACAGCAGAACATTCAACTATGGTCAATTTACCAATACTATTTTTTAAACCTGAGTTAGATTAAGATCTCATTTTGGTGATGTGGTGGATTTCTGCTTGCATTATTACTATTATGCAAAGCTCTTCCATTCCATCTCCTGCTTTAGATATGAAGCAATCTTGGCATATCTTTGATAGTCCTTTAAGATTATTTGGAAGAAGGAGGAGAAAAAAGCCAGAGAGCAGTATTTCTTAGAGAATATCTTTTAACAGTAGAAAGCCACTCAAGTGCACTGTTTTAACTATGCTTTGTCAGAAAATATGTTCTATACTTAAGTATATTTATTTTTATGGTGCTATTCTCACACATGATATGACAGAATCTTCTTTAAAAAAGAATTATCCAATTTGAGATTTTTAAAGTAAAATTTTAGACTTATTGTCCAAGATGCCAATGAACCCATCAATGCCTTCACTTTGCCTCATTTTTATTTATTTTGGGGTAGACAGGATTGACTGATAACTGAAACTTCTATCAGTTTTCAGAAGGCAGTTGCGCAGCCCATTTTGAATGCAGGGCATCAAAAAATGCAAACACATACAATAATTAACCACTTAAAACACAGCCTTCATTATTAAAATGTGTAAATTGCTAAAGCAGTTTCCTTCTTTAAAAACATAATTTACGATGACAGCCAACTTCATGGGTTCAGACATAACACAATGAAAGATGTTTAAGGCAACACATTTTTCTTTACCTCTTAGACAAGTTAAAGACATGCAAATAGTTACCTTGGAACAGAAGAAATGATGACATTATAATGCAATAATTCAACAGCAAACAAACCCACAATTAAAATGTATGATGTATTTCTTAAATCTACTGACATTTTGTCTCTTTAAAGTACGGCATTAGCATCCATCCCTCTTGTTTGTACCACTCCCATTAGCACATCTGCCTCTCACAAGCGCTAATGAACCCAGCACAAACACTATAAGACCACTCTCCACTCCGTTTTAATCAGGCGAGAAGCAAAATGTTGCCAAAGGAATCAGTCAGACCCAGTCGCAAAATGATTTATGGGGAAGCAAGTTATGAAGCATCTTCTAGAGTGGCTAAGATGGTTTTACAAGAATCATGTAGATGCTGAAATCCCAGAAGAATATCCAGAAAATCAAAATATTTCGAGAAAGATATCCAGAACCCCCCTTAATTAACCCTTCATACTCAGCTGGTCACCTCCCTCTCCAAACTGGAAATCCTTTCTAACCAGGAGCCTTACAAACAATCTCTGCCAAAATTCTGATGCAATCCATTGTCAAAGGCAATTATGTTCTTCCTACATCCTTCCTCCCAAAATTGCTTTTATGCTTTCTTTGATACTTGTTCTTATTAAAAATAAAAGGTGGAAGAAAGAATTCTTGTAAACAGTGGAAGATAAATAAAGCAAGTTAATTCTTCAGGGTAGTTTAACATCAGCGTTAAGATATGACATCTTAATTTTCGCTGTGGGCATTTGTAATCTTAGCAGCCAACTGGAATTAATCAAAAGAAATAAAACACAAATAAGCAGGACGACCTTGCCTTTTTAATAAGCATATATATTTTTTTTTCTATGAAAGAAAACTCACCAATGGTGTAGTATCTCTTCAACTCACTCCTCCGTGGATTGCGCCGTTGGGTGTTTGCGGTGTTGTTCTGTTCCTCCTCAGAAGCAGCTGTCTTAGTGGCAAGTAAAGGTTTACTAGGCTGAGGTGTCTGAGCTTCTGCTGCCACTGGGTTGCATCCTGGCCCACTAATATCCACCGACTGGGACTTCTTCTTTAATCTAAAGGCAATTTAAGGCAGTAAGGTATTATTAATTGTCATCCTATACCTAGATTATGTATAGAATGACAGCAATATATTCATTGTACAACAATTCATGCATGCCGTAGCAAAACACAGAAGAACAGCAGTGATAAATTAGGCCTTGTATTAATTTTCCCTTTCTGCTCCTGCTAAATCACTTACAGGACTTGCATCTCACGTGTGGCTACAAATGGTAAACTGCCCTCAGATCAGCCTGCTGAGCTGCTCGAAGGATCAGTCCCTAATCTATTTCAGAGAAGATGTCCTGCCAACAATTACCCTATCATTAAGCTGCCTGGCTTAAGTTTCCACACACAGGGGTGTACAAAGAAATTAAATCATTTGTACAAAGTTGCTGAAAGCCTCAAGAGAAAAGAACTGACTTACAAACTTCTGAATTCAGATGTAGCTCTACAACTGCATTTCTCATTCTGCAATAGTTTCAATGTGTTGTTTCTCACCAAAACTCAAGAATCTCTCTAACCCCAGGTACCATTTTGTACACTGCAACAGCAGTGGACAGAAGAAAAGAAATTCTCTGTCCTGCAGAAGAAATCAGTGTTACTCAACTCGGTACTGGCATCCAGGTAGAGTACGACTTACTAATCACTATCCTCATGCAACCAGTTTTTTACCCATCTAGCTGTCCACACCTCCAGACACAGCATCATAACTTGGGCACAAGTATATTGTGAGAGACAGTGTCAAGAGTCTTGCTAAAGTCAAGGCAAATGCCATTATTGCTCCCCACTCCTCACAAATCTAGTCATTTTATCAGAGTTCTGTGGGAGAGAGACTTAGATAAACTCTCAAATCCTGCTTCAGAGTGGTGGTGAGTACACTCCCATCACTGAATCACCCTAGTTCTGGCATGTCCTCTATCTCCAGCAACATAAAATAGAGGTGATTATGCTACTAGTGTTATTGAATAGAGACAAATGTTCTGTTATGATGAACCTCACTACATACACACTGGATTTTGTCAACACTTTTCTTAAATTAAGTCTCTGTAAACGTATATAGTTGACTGCATTATCCTGGAAATAAAATAGGTCTATGGCATTGCAGCAAAATACTGATTTGAGATGAAGGGATCATAATAATTCTGAAATTTTGAAGTGAAGTAAAATAATAAAGTTCTGTAATGCCGATGGATAATTTTATTAGGGTAACAATTTAATGTTAAGCAGCATCCCTCTTAATTCCATGCTTCCTTATTTTTAATACATTTTCTCCAGGTACTGGTTGCAATTAAACAGCATGGATTCCTGCACTGAGAATAGAATCTGCTAGTTTAAGAGATTAACTGATTAAATATCATAATAATAATTACTGCTATTAGTAGATTGGAAAATCTTCAGGTCATGATCAAGCTCTGGAAGATATTTTAAAGTACAAAAGTGCATGTAGAATTTTATGAATTACACTATGAAGGCAAAATTACTATACTCATATAGGGTATTGCTAGTCCAGGGAAAGGACTAGCAGTCTGAAAGCAGTTAGAAACTAACTTCTCTTCTTGGTCCAATGAGAAAGACTACTTCCACTATAACCTTTTCCCTAGACTGGCCTAGTGTGTGTTGTGTTCAAAGCCACGCTGCTCAGTTCCAATGCCTCTGCACAAACAGTTCAGGGTGGCAGGGACCTTTATCCCTATAAGAAAGGCTGTACTGGGTCAAAGGAGATGTTCAACTAGACAAATGTCTTTAGCAACTTCAACAATGGAAAGAGTACAAGCAGGTACACAGTGCTACCTCCCCCAGGATATCCTTCCAGCCTCCAACAACCTCTGGTTTATGGGTTTCCTGAGTTAGATGATGCACCTTTTTTAGCTCTTGAGAGTTATTTTTCTTGGTTTATCCTTAATTACTTGTGAACACATCTAAACTTCTGATATAGGTGGCATCCCATCTTGACAGGGTCTGGTTTAACTACGCACTGTGTTCATCTTAGTGTACAGTAGCCACAATAGCTTATTTTAATGTCTTGTAAGAGTGGCATTATGAGAAACAATGAACAACTACTACTCCATTTATACCAGCTGCTTACATTAGCTCCTGCTGTTCACAGAGCCCTATAGATATGGGAAGAACAACTTGTCACTGTGATAAAACTGTCTTTACTTTGAGGATCTTGGTCGATGGACCCATGTATGGAGTCAGCGGGGACACCATCCTGAACAGCTTGGGGTGAACTGAATAATTCTATGAGCACTGATACATATAGAAATCAAGATAAGACTAGGCAGGTCATTTTCTCTGAGTAAACACTGTGTGAAAAGGAAAGAAAGCACTGTTGTTTGAAATGATGCTCCAGAAACTAAGACCTTGTTTTAAGCAGTTCGAGCTTTAAGCCTACAGCTGGTCAAGTGCATTTATCTAAAATGAAGGCTGGAATATTTCATTGACTTATTAACAATGAAATGGTGTTCCATTATGAAGCTGAATTCTGCTACGTTGTGAATATGCCATATTTCAGGTGATATAAAAAGTCTCTATAATTCCTTACCACTTGCAATCTTTGAAGATTTAAAGGATGACTTTTGGGAAGAAAATCACTAGTTTTCAAGAGGTAATGCTCTACCTCAGATTAAAGCTTCCACTGTGATTAAGGCGTCTAGCTTCTGTGTTGTGCAAAACAGTTGTGGGCAAAGAAGCTACAAAGTGTTTAGTATCTCCATAATCTCAAATCAAGGCAAATGAGGCCTAAAGATCAGTAAGTGTACATATGTCCTGCATTACGCATTTCTGTGCTCTGCCCCAGAGGAAGACAGACAGCAGGTAAGTTGAAATAAATTATACAAATTAAAAAATACCGTTATGATTTATATTGTCGACTATGTTATGAGCACATTCTTCACCACCAAGGCTGTCTGAAAGACAGTCCAATTAATAAAGCTGAGAGTTACAGTGTGGAGGTAGCTAATAAAATAGCTCACTGCGCTGTGGGGAATACCAGCTTGTTGTTACAAATACTATTACCGTGTCTATTCTTCTAGAACCACATGGGAATAAAGGGATAGTACATGTCACCGGAGCAGTAAAAATGTCACATGGCCTTTTTCAGGTGACTTATGATTAATAAAAGACTCAGTTGAAATGCCTATAGCAAATTGATGTCCAAAAAATTATCTACTCTTGCAATGCAGAATAATTTAAATGTAAGACTTCAATAGTTATAGGCACTCAAGTACTAAAATTAAAGAACAGGAGCATGAAAGACAAGCAAGTGCACATAATATTGTCAAATAGTTCTTGAGAGACCGTGGTGACAGTGCTTTTGCTTCCAGGAAAGACGGAAAGATACAGGGTCTGAATTAACCCAGACTCTGGGTAACAGGGTCAGCTGAGTAGGACACAGGTTCAAGTAAGGACACAACTTTATAGGAATGACTTGACAAAACCAAGCAACTTAACTTACCCAGATGCCTCTTCCTTCAGCCCACCTGAACTGTATATTGAATAGTCATGGCTGGCAAATGGTTTGAAAGAACACTGCAGCCTTTGAACAACAACTTGCAGGCATCTTCACTAGACCACCACATCTTGCAAAGAAAGCCCGAGTACTGTGTATGTTTTGAAGCCAAGAGAAAGAATTCTTTGTAAGCCTGGCCCTTTTCCAGCACCCTGCTTTATTACTAGATTTGTGTTGCATTTGTTCTTGGGTTTTTACATTAAAGCTGCACAGTCAGGATGAAACAAGATTTATTCTCTGACAAAAAGAAATCTGAACATGAAATGCCTTGGGATCACATTCCTGGTTCTCCCTTTGTTTCAGGCTATCTGCTTGTAGAAAAATAAATAAAAAATCTAAGAAATACCGTGGCAAAGCTTTTTTATCTTTTACTCTATGTATTCTGTAGTTGAAACTAACTTTTCAATGACAGGCAACACAGATCATTCAGTATTGCCTGGTGTGATCCCAAATGATGCTGCTGCCGACAGCTGGCAGACAGCATGCCAGCGAGGATTTCAAAGTCAGCAGTGCACTAGGTGGGCTTGGAAATGTATATCTGATAGCAAGGACAAAGTCCTAACTTTGAAGATCTGAAGTAAAAGGGGCAAAAATTTCCTTTTTTTTTCTCCATCTATCCTGAAATTATAATAGTTCCAGGAGAGGGCAAACTATGCAACATAAAAATAGGAAAATTTGTGGCCTTTGAGAGGTGTGAAACCCTGAGCTAGACACCATATCCTAGGCTGCATCCAAAGCAGCGTGGCCAGCAGGTCGAGGGAGGGGATTGTGCCCCTCTACTCCACTCTGCTGAGACCCCACCTGGAGTCCTGTGTCCAGCTCTGGAGCCCTCAGCACAGGAAAGACATGGACCTGTTGGAGCGGGTCCAGAGGAGGCCACCAAAATCATCAGAGGGATGGAACAGCTCTGCTGTGAGGACAGGCTGAGAGAGTTGGGGTTGTTCAGCCTGCAGAAGAGAAGGCTCCAGGGAGACCTTACTGCAGCCTTCCAGTACTTAAAGGGGGCCTATAAGAAAGATGGGGACAGACTTTTTAGCAGAGCCTCTTGTGATAGGACATGGGGTAATGGTTTTAACTAAAAGAGGGCAGATTTAGACTAGATCTAAGGAATAAATGTTTCCCAGTGAGGGTGGTGAACCACTGGCACAGGTTGCCCAGAGAGGTGGTAGATGCCCCATCCCTGGAAACGTTTAAGGCCAGGTTGGACGGGACTCTGAGCAACGTGACCTAGTTGAAGATGTCCTTGCTCATTGCCGGGGGGTTGGACTAGATCACTTTTAAGGGTCCCTTCCAACCCAAACTATTCCATGATTCTATGATTCTATGATTGTCTTTTGGCTACTGGTTGCTTCTGTGAAATATGGTCATGCTCTCACTTGGGTGTTAAAACAGACACCCAAACAGACAGGCACCTTCATAGCAAAAGCAGTAAATTCAGAGGAGAAGATAACATGGAATGATTGTGAAGACCCAATTGTTGACAATTAATTCAAGCAAACTATCCTAGGTCGAAGCTCAAGCAGGGCCAGAGAAGGGGTTACTTGGGTGCTGCTGACTGGATCTGGAAATGCCATGTTTTCTTGGAGCACGGCTGAGCAGTTTTACATAACCTTGTTCAAACGCACGTTTCACACACCTATTTGTGTAATTCAGTTGCACTATTGCTAATAACCCTTAAGGCCCCATTTGCTCCTTTCATAACTTGCCGTGTTTTCCTAGAACAGATGCTGCTCACCACAGTAACTCCAGCCGTCCAAGACCTTCTACGCAGTCACCCCTCAGTGCCTCTAACCTACCAGACAGAGGCACAAAGCCCAAATCTGCCTTTCAGCACCGTGCCAGTTACCGATCGCAGAGGATTTGCTCATTTAGCTAATTCAGGAGGAATGTGCATCTCCAAGCTGTGTGATATGACACACCTGTAGGCAGATGCACTGACTAGCAAAAGCTTCATTTCTCTTTCCACCCTCTGCATACAACTGCAAAGTTTTCTACTGCATCATAGAGACAGCCTAACAGATGGCCCCAGCTTTTACCTCCTCCTGACCAGCTGGTGTCCTGCGCTTCCCAGCCGCACCTCCCAGGAACGGGTCACTTTGAACAGATTCTTACCATTTCCCTCAAAAAAAAAAAAAATGTGGTCAGGTGGTCGAGTGTTTGGGCATCGACCACCAAGTGCTCTGGGCATATGGGAAGTCCTGAAGTCCTGGGGCTAGTGAATTACCTGGCAGGTCTGCTCTAGATTTCAAGAGCATTAGGATTTCATCCCCAGCATTCACTATCACAAACCTATTCCATTCCTAATACAATCCATGCACTTTTTCATGTTCTAAGTGCAAACTGAATTTTTGTAAAGCAGCATGGAAAAAAAAAAAAAAAAAAGGCATTACTAAAGAGATCTTGAAAGTACCTAAATCAAGCATGGCTGGAAGTCCAGTTGGAAAGAAAAGGGGAAAAAAAAGTATTTAAACCATTTACGGTGGAAACAAACAAGCATACAAAGCATCCCAGGGGCTGGGAATCTGTACAATTTGGTCTTTGTGAATTTCTAAGTAAAAATCCCTTACCGCAACAAAGATTTGGAGGAACGCCTCGCGCATTCTTATCTACAGAATACAGAAAAACTCCCTGCACTCCTTGTGACTATCACAGAGATTTTACTACACGGTTAATTGGAGATGCAAAATCATTCATTTGAAGAGTGATGCTCAGTATTCAGAGATGCATTTAGTATTCCTGGCTGCCCAGAAGAGCTGGTTATGAGTTTGATTTCTTTGTAGCAAGAAATGTGATTTAAACTGATGTCTACAGCCAGGATTTATCTGATTCTGGAAAAAAGCAAACGCCTTCCGTTTTCAACACAGCACTGCAAAGGTCTGACAACTTAAACACAGCAGAAGGCCTAACCCCCCGCCCCGTGCCTGTGCAGACTAGCCCCAAAACCAGTTACTTTGTTCCCCTCTGGACACGCCGTCCCCACCAGCCTCTACCCAAGTCTGCATTTGCAGATGGCTGGCATTCTTTGGCTCCTGTGGCAATTCAGAGGGGCCAGGTAAAAGGCTTGTGGTCTGCAGTCAGGCTCCATTTACTGCCTGAGGCTCCTTCTGCAGGCCGGCAGCGGCACGCGGGGTGGCGGAAGATCTCCTGTGTAATGCTCTTCAACACCACTTGCAGCACTACCCGTCCCCTCCCAAAAAGAAGATAGCAGGATTAGACTGATACAGACAAAAACCAGCCCTGATGACGATGGGTCGGTTCCTCATGGGGCGAGACGAAACATCCTGTGGGAAGGAGTTGCCGGCGGGGACCAGCACAGGGACGGCTACAGCCATCAGGCATGGGAAGGGGGGGTGGCATATGGTTTTTCACCACGGGAGATTTAAGAAGCGCCAAATGAAGGCAAGCAGCAAGTTTGAAATAAACACAAAGAAGTACTTCTTTGACTAGCACGTAATTGCATGATGGAAGTAATTGTGCAGGCCTGGAGTATCGCTCGGTACAGAAACGAGTGACACGAGTCCATCAGAAGACATCCATCAGGGGCTATGAAGCATGCTGGTACTTCAGCCAGCAAACTCCTTGAGCCAAGGATTCCTGGAAGGTAGCGGGGTTTCACTGGGAAAGAGCCGCTCCCTGCATGCTCCCCCTCTCCTATTATCCCTACGTACCCACTACTACTTGCTCCTACACACAACCAAGCGCAACATACCTGCAATTCAAATCTGAACTGCTCTTTATGAATTGCAGAGGGAAACAAAACCAACCACCACAAAGCATCTGGAAAACAGAACGCTACTAAAATCAGTGTCTGTCAGCAAACAAACAAACATTTAGACAGGTTTACTCTTCGCTGGGTGAGG
>NW_010550688.1:24458-28972 GCF_000687285.1 Phaethon lepturus | reverse complement strand
GGGGACCATCGTTGTGTTTGAACTCCGGTAGCCAAGTGCAATGCGGGTCGCCCTCGCCTGAAAGTCCGGCGTGACCCATGCTCAGGTCTGAAACAAGCTTGGCCCGTGCTTTCATACCTTTGTAATACCGCTAAATGCCACGGTGCAGGAGAATTCGTGTTTGGTGTAACATTTGTGCAGCGCTCTGCTTCACTTTATAAACATCTTTTATGTAAATCAAGTGTTAATTATACCCGCGATGTATTTTGCATTGAATATCATTTTTTTAATTACAGGCTTCATCCCAGGTTAAGCCTGCATGCCTGTTGTTGAGCCAATTATCATAAATTCCCCTGTAACAATTAACAATATTGGTACAGAGCTGCATGTATTTTAAATGTTATAATTATGCTCAGCTCTTTTGTTAATTGGCCTATCTGACTCTTTACTTTTTATGCTGCTCATCTGCTCATTACCGCAGCCATTTAATTCAATTAGCACCTTAATTAGAAGAACAGCCATGTCCAATGTCGTAGGACTTGTCAGAGTACGCAGCTTGATTAGCAAAGACAAACACACCATGCAAATCAGGCTGTAACATTTGGGGGCGGCAGGAATGGAAGGCAGCCAGCTGGTGAAGTGGAAAAGGAGCGTGTCTTCATCCCCCAAAGCTTTGCCAGGAGAGAGAAAATAAAGAAGGCATCAGACTGAGGAAGGAATAAAATAATTTACAATTCTACGAGTTAAGGCATCACTTAACATGAATGGTGTGTAACTCCTGAGGACGGTGTCACTACTAAATTATCTCCTACCCCCAGTCCTCTTAAAAAAAAAGACAGAAAGTGAGGGAGATGTGTAAAAATAATACAGTAATCTCCTACCATATCATATGTCCTTTTCAGAGGAGGAAGCCAACCCCCAAAGTCTAGATTCAGAGGGAGAGAGAAGAACAGAAAGAAACACTCTGATCCTGGGCTTTGGTGTAAATCCGCACGGCTCCACTCATCAACGCCAAGTGAGGAGTGGGCCCAGGGTACTTTAAAATCGCCCATTTGACCTAGGCCCTCCTGTTTAAGATAGCAGCACTGTTGAGGAGAGATGTGTGAGGCTGTAGGAACTGTATTATTAAAAAAAAAAAAAAAGGCTTCATTTTCCAAGAGCACTTTAAGTCTCAGTTTTGTTTTGTGCCAGTCTATTTAAATCTTTATTCCCTGCCTATTAATTCTCCTAATTAGAATTAAATGAAGCATGCTAAATTGCTAGATTAACCAATAATTAAGCAGGCAAAGCACTAACGTTTAATACACACAGGCAGCTCTTTCTCTTCTGTGATAGCACCGTGTCATGCCTGCTCATTTTATTTGAAAGGAATTAAGAGGCTTGTCTTCCGTGATCAACACCCCCCTCCCATATTAACTTACATAAAATACTTTCCCAAAAGGGGATAAGTTTCCAGCTAGTTATCAAGGAACTCTTGGTTTTATTTTTTAATTCCTTATCTGTGAACCCTTGTGAAACCTATTTGAATCAGTTGGCTCAGGAAATCCAACAGCTGTACATATATTTAGCAGATAGTAGATTTTAATTAAAATGATATATAGTTTGTGTGGTGCTCCTTTTATTCTGTGCTCATTTCTTTATTTCTGCTCACCTAATGAGGTCCTACACTCAATTCCAGAGGATGGCAGCCCCTCTCCCTCCCTCTCATCTCCCTCTGTGCCCCCCTCCTTCAATATTCATTTTACATATTTACACATTACTTTGTCTTTATGGCATATACCTTACTGTGGGCTCTCTCGATACCGTGCAGGTCTCTCGGTGTGTAAGCAAGGGGCCGCGCAGACTGTCCAAATCAGTGGACTCCGTCACCTCAGGCAGTCTTGGTGATTTGGAAGGTTGTTGCTTGGGTGTGTAAGTGCCGGCAGACCTGGGGTCGGGAGCAGGACGGGCACGTTCAGAAGGGCTCGTGCCTCTTAACGAAGGTGCTTGTTGATAGATCTGCCTTGAGCACGGAACTCGTTCATGTACAGAGGGCAGCAAACGCTCACGATAGGGATTTCATCAAAGCCGCTCAGCCCCATGGTAACCCAACACATATGTTCTTGGCTTCTATTCCTTCGACCTAAGCTACTAGCCAAAATTTGGAATATTTTTGGTTGTTCTCCCCAGCAGTGGAAAAAATGTGATGAAGTCAGATGTTTCTCTAGGTATGTCTACGCAGTGTTTTGCAGACAGGTCCAAATTTATTTTGCCTGTGTCTTGAGCAATCTGCCTTT
Source organism: Phaethon lepturus (assembly GCF_000687285.1). Taxonomy (NCBI): domain Eukaryota; kingdom Metazoa; phylum Chordata; class Aves; order Phaethontiformes; family Phaethontidae; genus Phaethon; species Phaethon lepturus. The sequence goes on along the minus strand of NW_010550688.1, from coordinate 26,717 downwards.
GAAAAGGAAGCTGTGTGGCCGTATTAGCAAGCCATGACTTCTGTTTTGAAACCGCTTTGCAGCTGTTTGGCTTGCATCACAGACAGGGTAACTCTGCCTTTGATGAAATCCCGTAACAAACAAAGCTGGCCCAGAAGTCCTGTTTCCCAGAGATACCAAACAAGAGGCTATGTGTCTGCTCACAGTCCCAACTCTCTTGTGGCCAGCACTTTGACCCAAAAGAGATCTCTCAAAGGGCCTGTTTAAACAATATAGTTGGAATGATGTAATGTCTCGCTGCAGCTGAAAGAGGACAATCTCTGTCTTGTTTCTTCCAGGTGATCCTACCCCTTTTGGTACTTGTATGAGCATCTTCTGAGACAATTTTTCTTGCCAGTCTGGAGGAAAACCAACACAACAAAAAAGACTTTTTCCACTGGCTTAGTAAATTAGATCTGCATACCATATGGCCAAATGAGTATGGAGGCATCATGAGGGCCAGAGTAGGATGTGCAGCTTGTGAAAGCAGGCAGTGATGGGATGGCCTCTTTTCATAGTAGTATTTCAGTAGATTAGCCCAGATACCACCAATTTGCAGTTTACACTTTTAGACACCTAGGCATATCCTGCAGTAAAGTCAAGTCACTGGTAATGAAAGAGAACAGATTTGATTTTATTTCTTCTCCCCAAGTGAGTAGTCCTGCTGGCTTCAGGAAAAACTAAGCATCATTGTTGAAGTCATCGATACTGCCTGAATTCAGATTTTTTCAGGACCTCAACTCAGACTCCTTAATAACATCAAGAATTTTAAAGCTCTTGCTCCCAGTTTGTGCAAAATTTTCCAAGCGCCAGCTTTCCATCATGTTATGGTAGTTTTATGTTCTTGTTCTATGCACATCTCTAACTAGCCATAGCATCACCAAGTGCTTATGATTTGGAGTTTAAGCTATGCAATACTAGCATCTCGTGATGTTTTCTCTCCGTCTCTCTCACATGCTCCACAATTTAAGGCTGTGTAGATGAGCATGCCCTTGAATGCTTTGCCATAAACCTATTTAAAGACAATGTCAATGCACAAGTTGAAGATGTCCCTGCTCATTGCAGCGGCGTTGGACTAGGTGACCTTAAAAGGTCCCTTCCAACCCAAATGTTCTATGATCCTGTGTATCTCAATATGAGCCTTGGGGCTTGTCGAGGACAATTTGTAGAGTCATGACCCAATGCAAGTTTGAACCCAGACAGTTTCAAGTTGAAAATAAAATTAAAAAAATAGTTCAGAGGCATTAGGGGTAACCATGCCCACTAAGAATTCAGCTGGTTTTGCAGTTGCTTGTGGATCGAACCCCGGTGGGCTGTACAGAGATACAGACCAACATGGAGAAGAACGATACATGCCCTCTGAATCCTTAATGCCAAGAAATAACGGTGAGATGATGGGGCCTTGGAAGTCAAGGTAAATGCGCGACATGAACGAATTGCTTCGTTTCTGTGAGGGGCCAGCTTGAGCAAGCTGGATTCTAATTTCTCAGCTGTCCTATGGCATGAACCGTGTAGCCCCAGCAGTACATGCTGAGGACAGCGGAGTCTGCCTTCCCTTTTCAGCTGGCTGGCTGATTGATTCATTCCTCTTCCTTTTTTCAAACCAAGCTTCTTACATGCTTTGGTGAACATCTTAGTCAGTCTCCAGTACTTCTGTCGATTCTGTGTGTGTGTGTCTGTGCGTGCGTGTGTGCGTGTATTGCACTTCATCTGCTTGATGCAATAATATCCTGGGGGAATGTGCAGGCTGTAAACTTCTTCATAACGTCCTGTTCCTGCAACTTGAAGATATTGACTCTGAAGGGAAACAATGGCATGAATAAAATAAAAATAAAAAAAGTTAATTATCCTTTGTGTTTGTAATTTAATTAAAGATGCAGTAAAGTTTTACTGTTTTTCCAGGTGATGATGTTTAGGGCTCTGAAAAGCTATTTGTGCTGGTGAGATTAAAGTGCATTTTAAAATGTTCCCCGAGCACTTTCACATTTGTTGATAGATTTTTAAATTAAACTTTAAATTGTAATCTAAATTACCTCCAAGTTAATTATCCTTTGTGTTTGTAATTTAATTAAAGATGCAGTAAAGTTTTACTGTTTTTCCAGGTGATGATGTTTAGGGCTCTGAAAAGCTATTTGTGCTGGTGAGATTAAAGTGCATTTTAAAATGTTCCCCGAGCACTTTCACATTTGTTGATAGATTTTTAAATTAAACTTTAAATTGTAATCTAAATTACCTCCAACA
>NW_010550688.1:24199-24424 GCF_000687285.1 Phaethon lepturus | reverse complement strand
TCATCTGACTATGATATACTGTAAATGGTAACTGCTCAGGGTTTTACTGAATAGTGCTTTAGTATTACTGCACTATATTAGTTGTGTACAACCCTCAAATAGAAATCAAAGCACAACGCAGGTTTGGTTTAGCATAGTAACTTTATTATTTGCTAGTCTTTAGTCTTAGTGAACACTGCTACTGCTAATCATTTGGGACCTCATTGAATATACTTCCAAATAATT
>NW_010550688.1:17500-24168 GCF_000687285.1 Phaethon lepturus | reverse complement strand
ATTCCTGTGAAGGTAAAAGTACTTGCATTTTACCAGCCAATGAGCTTTTGGACATTAATCCTTAATGGGTAAAATAAAACTAATTGGGGAATATGAGTTCAAGTGCTCATTCGTAAAGTGACCATGGCTCATTGGCCCCTGAGGCACAGTTAGAAAAAAATACTTTCATAAATGATTGATGTGGTTTCAAAGAGGAAGAGAAGATTGCAGTGGGATAGTGGAAATAATTCACCATGGGCTGCTCCATGATATGATGTAGGTGTGCCAAGACCAAGCGGTTTCCAAGGAACTGCTCAGAGCATAGCAGAGTCTAACCTGCTGATCACTTACTGCTCTTGGCAGATCATATTGCCTGAGGCTCACAGAACTCTTCCTGGGACGGAAAGAAAGACTCCAAATGTAAGCTGCTCTAATGTCTATGGATCTCTGAACATTTACACATGTGGAAAATGAAAAGAAAAAAATTATTCCTATAAAATAAATTAAAAAAACCCAGACCCTAAGAGCAAAGGTCCTAGGGAAGAGCAGAGAGAGAAAATAAGAAGACTAAGGACTGCTTTGCTGCAGAAGGGTGCCCCTTCAGGCTCCAGCAGTCTGTCACTTAGGGACTTACTGACACAGGGTCTTATCTTTCTGCTGGAAAGCTTTTGGTGGACTTTTCGTCCACATAGCTACATAAGCTATACAGGCGTCAGCTTTTGGTCTCCATGAATTCCATTTTAGTTACAAATTATGTGAAATGAAAACCAGCTTGTTTGGTTTCACTTGATTTCTTAGCTCTCCTGTTATGAGAAAAATGAACACTATTTGTGTTTCCTGTTCACCTTTGCCATTTGTCGTCGTTCAACCTCTCAACAGCCACACTGGTAAACATGATCGTTAGGATCATTGCTTTTCCTTATTCTAACCCCCTCATTTGGGATGAGTTCTTCATTTACCCACAAAACTATTGTAGTCTTCTCCTTCAAACCCTTCCTTCCTTAAACCTCTCCGCTGTTATGCTACTTGAAGGAAAATGGCTGTGTCTATGGTGCTGGCATGCTGCAATCTCTGCCTGTGGGCACAGCAACACTCTATATGGGTTTTCTTTTTTTCTTCCCCATCTGCCTCTTACCATCTGTCTCCTGTCTACCAAAGGTAGATTGTGCCAAGCTATCCCGATAGCTTCCTTTGATAAGATAGCTGATTTTCTAGTCAAAGGAAATGTATTAGATACCATTTATCTGGACTTCAATAATTCATTTGATATGGAGTAATGATCAGTTAAACTAGAGGAGATGGGAATGAGCAGACAGATTAAAGGGTGGGTCAGGAGCCTGCTCAAGTGGGACGAAACTGAGAAGTTTTGAGATGGGAAGTGCTGACCTGAAAGACGGTCACTCAGGCATCACTTCTGGACTGGATCTTGTTGAGTATTTTCACCTGTGACTGTGGCAGAAGAAAAGAAAGAAGGAAGGAAGCATGTTGATGGTCCGGTTTGATTATGAGCCAAAACTAGGGGCTAGCTATAGTCTGGAGGAGATAAGAATATCATAGAGAAAGAACTTGATAGCTTTTGGACTGGAGGTAGCAGTGAAATTGTACAAATCACAAGGTCATGGCTAGGGACTGGAAATGAAGATGTCAATATAGTCTGGGAATGACTGAGAGGTAAAGTGAGGCTGTGGTGCTGGTTGGTCACAGCTGACTATGATGCAGGTCTTGAAAAGCAAACGTCATAGAATTATCAGGGAAAAAACCTTCCAACAGGCAAAAAGGAGGGTAAGTGAAGATCTGGATGCTTATGTAAGAAGTCCATTAGGGTAAACACCTTAGTGGGACATGAAACTGAAGATGTACCGTGGCACATGAATGTATTTGGGTGGAAACCTAGACCATAGAGTGTCTTTGGAGTGGTCTACAAGCAGAACAAAGGTAAAAAACCCACCACCATCAAAAAAGTTTTTAACACAGTTCTTGATACTTGAGAAATAACTATTTTGCCTGTGAAATCAAGCATCTCCAGTCCATGATCCAGGAGTTCTCTTCCACTTAGATTGCAAGCAAGTGCAGTGACTGCCTTTTTGTCCTGTGTGCCCCTATCCCTTGCAATGGCTTGGAGTAGCCACAAAAAATACTGAAGGGACCACTGAGGCACAGCATCGCCTCATCACCTGGGCCCCTTAAATAGTGCCCACTATGCCGAGCAAGATAGTATGTGTGGGAGGGGGGAAAAAAAAAAGAGAAACCTAAGTGGAGGTAATATGGCAGTGAACAGGAAGGCGCGCTCACCGGACAGACGTTTATTCAGATTTCTTGCTGGGTTTTCATTTATTATGCAAACAATCTGACCAACCATGACACAGAGCTATGAAATGAAGTGATAAAAAACATTTCTTCTCCGTGCATTGCTCAGCTTACGCCTTACATTATCTCTTTGCCTCTCTCCTTTCTATTTCTCTTCTGGAATGTTACAGCCAAAAAAAAAAAGAAAGGAAAAAACATGTTATATGATGAAACCTCAAGCGAAGGAGATTCCTACAAAAGGCATGAAAAATTCTTGACACTGATGTAGTTAAGTACTAGCAGTAGATAAAGGTGTTGTAGCCTATTATTAATGGATCAAAAACTGGTTGACCTACACATTGGAAAAAGTACTTGCAAATGGGAAGTTTTGTGCAGGAAAACTATTCAAGAAAGGTAATTTCTAGGCTATTCAATACATTTAAATTTATTGCTGAGAAAATAGCCACATTTTATGCCACTTTTAAAAAACAATGGAAAAATTAAAAGATTTCAGAAAAAAAGTTTGAAAACATAACAGGTCTGGCATAAGGTGCATTTTTTAAAGATATTTAAGGATTTCCATCTATTTAATTTATCCAAAAAAGGGCATAAGACAAATGGCTTGTAGTAACAGGCTCTTGCATATGGGAGCAGTTTCTCACTGTTGGTGGGTTTTCGGACAAAATGTATGCCAAGACCCGGTGGGTGGGGAGGAGCACTGCGTGCATTCCGATTATAAAAGTACAATGCTCCAACGAGGTTAATTACCCGGGAGAGTCACTGACATTGGACACAACGACTTCTCTATCACTTGTAAGTGTTGAGTCAAGTCAAGTCACGATATTTTAAAGAAATTATGAATTTGATGTGGAGTTTGTGTGGTGAAGTTTCTTTGTTGTAGGTATGACTGAATTATCCTCCTGATACATAAATCTATCAGTTTTTAAGTATCTCTGTCTACTGAAGGCCTCTGCATTTATCAGCGTGCATTTTTGAAAAATGCATACTTTTTATTTCCATTTTTCTTCCAATTTAAAAGTTTAAAGGGGTATGGCTTTCAGTTTGTCCTCAGTTTCCGCCATTGAAGACAGCGACATCAGAAAGCATTCCCCAGCTCCGAAAAGCAGAGGCCACGCTAAACAGTCCTCTGTACCTACACAGAAGAGGATACGCACTCTTTGCAAAAGTCGGAGAGCAGGATGCTTCTTTTGTGAAGAAAGTGAGACTGCAGTCATAAGAAAAACTGGTCTAAGGTATATTTTGCCTATAGTTCTACTAAAAAAAATTAATATAAATACAAGTTCAAGTGAATATCTGTCTTCAACTTTTTTTTTTTAAATAAAATGTTGTTATTTCAGCTCTGTGTTCTTGATGATGAGCAACTGATGAGTTAATTGCCTTCCTATTCCCACTGAACTGAATAGGAGTGTGTCTGCAAATACTGGGTCAGCCGTGTGAGTAAAGCATTCATTGTTCACTGCTTACAGAATCCCTGTGCTATGACAGTAAATACTGTTTTCTTCCAAGCTTAAAGCAGACAACTCCAGTTTTCTGTTTCACTGGGAAAAGCTACTTTTAAAAAAAAATAACATTAACAAAAAAGGCAAAAAGACAATTTTTTGGGGGGCAGGAGATTTATTCCCCCTTTTCTCCAATTTGTAAAATTGAACTTCTCTGATTTTATCTGCTACATGCAGATGGGCATTTCTCCCATACAACTCTATGCTCAATTCATAATGTATATATTCATTCTCTTAAATGCATACAGGGTTATTAAAGATGACAGAGCTCTTTGAGCATTTCCCCTAAAGGATATTTCTTCTTTTTTCTTTATTTGAGAGTAATTGAGAAGTGCCCTGCAATGAATCTGATGAATGAATATATATTACTGTTTTACACGTTGCTACGTATAGAGAGCCAGTCCTAATTTAAGGTGGGAAGCAGACAACAAACTTCACAGTGTAAACCAGGATACAATCTCTTGCTAATGGAAATTCATATTCCATATTGTACATCAGGCTGTTGATGTTTAAAATGCCGCAGCGGTGCTAACATTAGAATTCAGAGATGTTTGTTAACGTTTCTCCTGAGACCGTTCATACACGCACACCCTCAAAGAGATAACATGAGCCTCAAAATGAATTTGTCGGTGAGGCTTTGGAGCCCTATTCTATTCATATACGGTTTCATTTTTCTCAACGTGACCTTTGGTTCGCAGCGGCGATGGCTCTGGTTTGCTACTGGTTTCAAGGCAGCAGCTTCAAGGGAAAATGAGTCCGTGTCTTTTTTAGCTCTTAACAAAACTGTGGTCTTGTAGTGAACAGAGAGATCATATCTCCCTCACAAAGTGATACATGCAGGTTAAAGGACGTCTGCCCCGTTTCATGGGAATGCCGGTCTCTCAGACTGCTGCCTGATTTCAATAAAAATGAATGGGAAAGTATGGAAATGTGCAGTGAATGAGCAACTTCATGAATAATAGACCTTCACTGCTTTTATTATAAAGAAAGAAAAAAAAGAGGTTAGAAAAATGAGTGTTTGGATACTTTTGAATTGCTTGTGGCGAAAGGTATTAAAAATACGAAAGGTTGTTTTTTATAAATGCCATTAACACAGAATGATCAGAATTTAAAAAAAATGCTAGCACCACTCCCACATCAATAACTGTATGCCTTGGATCTTTTAGTCTTGTTTCGTTTGAACTGTTGCTAATAGTGCTTGCTATAGCTCAGATGGCAAATATTTCTATTCTAATGCTATTCTCATCATGTTCTTGAGCACAAAATATTTGGAATGCCCCCAGATTATCTATTTATATGCATTTCAATACATCTAGGGAATAAAATCCTCCTGTAATAACATATAGGTATGTTAATAAAAAGACGGTTTTAAAGAGGTGTTTAACTGTACGTTAAATTATTTTAATAATTTTACATTATTTGCTGACTTGGTTGTTGCCAAGTCATGAAAGGCTGAAGAGAATCCATATGTATTAAATTAAAACAGTTCTGCATTGCTTTTAAACAGAGGATAGCAAAAATGGCTGAAGTTTCAATGACAGTAGCAGTCCTCTCTTAGAATTAATACCCTGCTGTATTTGAAAATAAACACTCAGACTGGAAGAATTTGAAAAAACAAATTTGGACTGTAGGCAGTAGAAAATGCGTTTATATCTGCAGAAGTTAAACAATGCTGCACAGCGCGCATGCTCTGGCTATTAAAAGCCTGTCCTGCAGACACCGATACGCTTGAGTAGCTGTACACCCATGAGTAGTCCAATTCAGGGCATCATTGCTACTTACAGAAGTAGTAATTTCCATTATCTGGTGTTTTTAAGTTGAGCAATAGAAACAGCGAGGACGTGGTATGGTTAAGGTTGGTGACCACGTGAGATGCGCAAGCTGAATATAGGAGAAGGTGTGAAGCAGTATTTCAAAAGGTCTGCAAACTAAATAGGTGCAGTGTTGACATAATAGTCAACGTTTCCTGACACAGTTGGAAAGATGACTTGATTGGTTAGTTGATTTCTCTCCTTTTTCGTCCCATCATTTTAAAGTTCTTTAGAAAATAGAACACAAGACCAAAAGTTTAAACTTCCTCCAAAAATGTGAACGTTGAACACTGTTCAGAGTACATGAGAGTTCCTTGGGTAGAGTAATAAATGAACCTGTATTTTAAAAAAAATACAAAGCATAACAAATGTCTGAGATGGGTTGTTGTGGGGTCAAATGGTGGGGTTGGGAAATGACATTTTTCATGTGGGGAAATTGTAGAGACACGGTAATGAACTTAGCAGCTTCACAAACATATACGGATGGATAGAAACTATGAAACAGGGCTGCCCAGGCAGCTGAAAATGGAAGCTAACATCAGTCTCTGCAATAAATCTCGAGAAAATAACTGTTGAAAACTGCCCACAGGAGATGGTATCAAACACAGGGAGATGACAAAGCCAAAACACGCCTTTCTTTACCACCTGTAAAGGCCTGTGGTGAGGGAAATGGCAAAGGCAGGCACTGAATCGGTCCAAGCAACGCTTAATATGGCCTGATCCCTCCAAATACATTTGTTGTTTATGCTTGTTGCTTAGTTCTTGTCACAACAATAGGATGAGTCAAATGATGAGAATGATAAACGTGCCCGTGTTTCCAGATCCAGGGTTTGTACCCAGCAGCAGAACAGGCTCTGTACTGTGGGACACTGTGGCGGAAAGCATTTGATACCCAGACTGGGGGTTTGATCAGAGGAGTGAGTATTTGTCTTCGATGTTATTGAAATGCGAAGACGACAAGGGAATAAGAAAAACAAATTAGTATGACTCAGATGGACTCACGTACACAGAATTATGCCCAGCCAGAGGTCAAGCTGAACTTTTAGCATTTATCTTCAGCAATGAAGTTCAA
>NW_010550688.1:0-12500 GCF_000687285.1 Phaethon lepturus | reverse complement strand
ATAACTCCGCAGGGGAGTGTGGCGTGGGCAATAACCGAGGGAGTATAGATTAATATAGCAAATTGCTAGTTAACTACCGCTGCTGTCAGGAGATTGTGCCTTGCCTAACTGCCCCTGAGGGGCATTTTCACTCCTCTTCTGGGAGCGTAGGTGCGATGGTGTCAAAATGTTTTCAAAGCTGGGCTCTCCAAGGGCAGAGGTGAGTCGCTGCAAGCATCGAGGCAGCTTCCGAGCAAAATGTGTGAGACAGGGAAGCACGAATCTCCCAGAGAGGTGGGATTGTCTCTGTCTTGGGCAATCCGTTTAGAGCCTAATTTTCATCTACTGTATATATATACACACACATGTACATATGAAATATGTGGGTATCTGATTATTCTGCTTCAGACAGGTCAGGCGGGGAAAGTAGTTGTTACTCGACTTTCAGGGCCTTGTGAGATTGGGCGAGTCAATGGAAGAGCACCAGCAGCCAGTGACTTCCCACATCTAGTAGCTGCAGAAAATCAGACCTTCTCTAGCTGGGTTCTTAACTAGGGATTTGGGTGCGGGCCTTCAGTAACTCCCCTTTTACCATTTTGAGGGGAAAAATAATTAAAAGAGGTACAAAATAACATTTCTTGGAACTCTGCATTTTTGTTTAACTAGGCTATTATGCTGTCCCCAGCAAAATCCACCCTACGGCTTTGTAGCATGAGCAGCTGGATGCACCTTGCACAGTACGGGGAGGGTATCTTAGTCCGCAAGGGAAAAAATGGTATGACAGAGGCCACAGCTGTATTACCTGTGACATTGCCTGCTGGGTTCACCACATCCTTACCACCCCTAACACCCTCAGTTTACACGCCTTCAGCACAGAGGAGCTGATTCACTCTTTGGGTTTTCTTTTTTCTGACCTTTTTGCTGCCTGGTGGTGTGCATGGTGTTTGGTTGTGGTCGGATTTTGTTTTGCTTCCTGCTATTTGTGCTCCCTGTCATGGGAAGACTATGTGACCATCCTCAGTGCTTCTGTCTTCAGAGCCCTAATTAACATGAGGCACCGCTGCGGGCAGAAGTCAGCCTGAGACTCGTTCAAGGGACTTTGGCCAGCACAGTCAGAAGCCAGGTTTAGAAATCAGAAATTTGTAACTCCCCAGGCAGCGCTCTCTCCTCCGATCCCACAGACCTTTTCCTGTGCTATAGGTAGCTCTTCCTACAGCCGCTCTCCAGCAAATCGCTATAAATTCTCCACTGCGTTCATTATACAGTGTCAGTTCATTAAAGGGTAAACTCCAGCACCGCAGCGCTTTGCACAGTCAGCACCTGGGGACTGGGTACCTGATCTTGCTTTACCAACGGCACTTAATGTGGTGTTTGGAATGATGCTAAAAGGCTAACTTTGTCAGCCACCTTTTAATAAATTAAGTGAAAAAGACTAGACCGCAGGGGATTACCACCCTGGCGTTATTTGTGTTTACTTACACAATGTTAATTTTGGTTTGCTACAGTCTTGACACTGCTGTTATTTTCACACAGTGTGACTTCATTCAGTACAACAGGGGATAACGTCAAGTACAGATGTGGAAGAAATACAACACTGTTAAACCTCTAAAGCAATTGTAAAAACAGCTTTAACCCAGTAAATCAATAATTTGATAATGGCTGTGAGCTAGCTGACCTCTGTTTAAAATACAGGAATAGCAGGGAACATGCCCCTAATAGCAATGAATTCAATTGTTTGCCATAGTTGGTTTTTACCTGGTGTGCGATGTGAACACCTCCGAATGGGGTGGCAAGCCAAAAGGTGGAACAATAGACAAAAGTGAGGAGACAAGTTAAAAAAATTACTGTTCCTTTTTTTTCAGCTTGTTGGCTTGTTTGTCCAGTAAAAATGTAAATCTTCTCCAAGCTTTCAGAACTGTACAGCATTATGGTCTTTGCTGTAACAGCAAAGGTAGCTCTAGCCAGGATATCACTTAAAAATATATGTTTTTGGTTTTTTTTAAAGGTCTTCTTTCAGGCCTTTTTTAAAAAGTATGGTGCAAGTACAATTGAGATCAAATTTAGTACACAAGCCTGGACCCCACTACTAGATCTCATAAACCTTTAAATAATAATAGTGGCATTCCTCTATTGTTTCATCTTTCTTTCTCTGCTGCAAACTTAAACAATAACGAAATACTGTAGCTATTTCTAAAATTTGGTAGTCATCTCTGGGCAGTTGATTCCCTGGAAATCTTAAGACAGTGACACATCCTAGGAAGTGTTTGAGGGATTCTATGGAGGCCTTACAGATTGGTTCCTGAACAGTGTTGCACTTGTAAGATACAGCAAAGAAGGTGGCACAGAGGTGTTTTGAAGAGAAGCATTGAAAAAGCAGTGAGGGACGGAGGGTTTTTGTGCAATAAACGATTAGCAGAATAGGTGGGACCTTGCTGCTGAGCAGGTCGAGAAACGAGAATTTGACTCAGTGGTAAAGGGTAGTCACTGGAGATATCGATGGTCTGAGTAACCTTTTCAAAGGTTATGGCAGAAATCTTGTCAGCTGCCGCCTTTGTTGTTGCTTTCATCTGTATCTGCACCACTTTATGATTTCCTAAAACATTACTGGTGACCTGCAGAGAACTGTGGGCATAGTGGTCCTTCACCATCTACCACATCAGACATCACCCTGACTCTGCATACCCAGCGCATCACCCTGACTCAATGTCCCCAGCACCGCCGTAGGCAGATGTTTGCAGGAGCAACATGCGGCAAAGGAGGGTGCTGTTAGCATCCAAGAGTCAAAGTTAGGAGGCACAATTCCTTCTGTCATTTCCTTACACCCACATTTCTGCTATGAACTGCCCTCTTCCAGGGCATACCCTGGCAGTGCCACCAGCGTTGGAGGACTTGAGGCACGATGAAGACTTTGGGTCCTCTTGCACCCAGCTCTTGCAAGACTTGTTTGAGCTCACTTCTCCCGTAAGGGTTGTCCCAGCTAGGTCAGTCCTGCACGGCCACGTTGTGGAGTAGGACACTATGCACTTTTACTTGGCCACCCTGGCAGAGTGACTGAAAGGGTTGGATTACAGTGCAAGTTGGGTTGAAACACTAACAAAGCACCCACTAGTTTTTATGACCTCATTATGCATTGTTGTGGGTAATCTTTCAACTAGAAGTTGTTCACAGAAGTCTGATTTTCTGTTTTCCTGAGCACAGCTATGCACTGCCACTTTAGATGCTCCAGGGTACCTGAAACAGGCATGTGGGGCAAATAGATAGGACAGAGGACCCACAGGAGACACATTACTCCCTAGAACCACACTTGGAGGCAACGCGTGATGCCCCAAGATGTACAAAATAACACTGAACGCCAGTATTGTTTCCTTGCAGCCTAGAGTAACTACAGTGTGGGAATAAAACATTTCTATTCTCAAACGCCTTCGTTTTTATTTGAATTAATTTTGCACTGGTAAATGGCAATATGTGAGACAATACAGAATTAGATAGATTCCTATTTACCAGTATCTTTGTGATCCTTCAGCTATGGGTGCTGTTTACTCGGGGGTATTTTGGTAAATGAAAATGTAGAATTTTAAGCTAAAGCCTCCATAAGAAAGGATGCAAGATATGTTATATGTTATTTTTCATGCCCTCAGGACCATTTTAAATGCCCTGTGATCTCCCAAAATGTTTGCTTGCAAAGCCAAATGCCAGATTTGAGTACACCAAAAGGTACACAAAATGTGCCAAACTGTGGAGAAACTAGGCTTGAAAACATTAATTTCTCTTTTGTAACACTGCCTATAAATCCAGCATGATTTTCTTTTATACAGACACCTAATCAATCAGAGGATCAAGTATGGAGTAGGAAAAAAAATAACCAAAAACAAATTATGAAAGAAACTCAGCTCTTTTGCCCTTACAGTCTATTTTTAAGTATGAAAAATTGCAGCAGCTAGACTTTTCTGGAATCTACTATGTCTCCTGTATTTGATGCCTTTTCTCTGCATAGTAATGTGTCTTTTAAAAAAACCCACTGATATATGTTACAAGGAGTGTATCTCTTTCACTGAGACAGAACATTTTAATTTCCCGACACCTTTTAGTGATTGCTTCAATTTCCGAAGATTTTGATAAAATCATGTGGTTTTAGAGTATCAGGATTGAATACCCTGCTCCAGCAGCAATTTAATGAAATGCTGTAGTTTCACAGCATTTCATTTGACATAACCTAGCTCAGAGGTCTAATAAATGCAGTGTGATAAATGTTGGAGCTACGATTGTAAAAATATACTTGTAATTGGGTTAATATGCCTTAAAATACTACCCATCAGTTATCTTTCTTCTTGCCGTTATATGGCTTGCACTGTAAAGGCTAAGCAATGCAGTTTACCCTTTTCGTCTGCTATCTCCTTTTCTTTCCTGCTTTTTTGTAGGAGCTCCTTTTTTTTAAACATTTGATTATAGTAATCTGTACATATTCTTCAGTGCTACAAATCCTTCTTTGTACCCTAGAACCTTTTTCTAACCTCCTCATATGCTTTTCATAGCCATCTGGAGAAATTTAAGAATATAAAACCGATTCTACGAAATGAAAGACGAATATAAATAAGCGTGTAGAATACAACTCAAGCTGCAAAGGTAGGTTTTGACAAGTGTTATTTTCCTGTAGTATATCAGATGTGTTTCAGTAATAAATAATAGAGGTATCACAATTAGGAGATTAGAACCAACGGTAGATTTTGACCTTCTAATTATCAGTAGCGTGTGTGTCTATGTGTGTGGTGTGGTTTTGTGTGTGCACATGTTGTATCACAACAGGACAGAAACTCTTCTGCTGTAAACTGGTACTTTTGCATAGCAGGCTTCAGGAGAGAGAGTCAGAACTTCTTTTCAGTTAAATTCTGATGTTTGGGGTGTTTCCCCAGATTGGAAATGACCCTGTTGATTTTCAACACACAAATTAGAATTTCAAGGACAACTAATTAATTCACAATGATTATTTCAATCAACAGGCTAATATACCTACCTCCTGCTGGAGTCTGAAATCCCTTGTTAGACATTGAAAATACCTATCTGAAGATATACAGCAGTAGCTGAAATAACATTACGTGAAACTGCTGCCTCTGGGGCAGTGTGCATGTATCATTGCTCATTGGCCCTGCAGAACTGATATGAATAATACTGTACTCACAATTTTGCTATGTATACGTTGCACATAATATATGTGTGTGCAATGTGTCATGCAAATAGTGCACAAGACAGGGCTGATATGGAAGAGAATGCTGTCCTTTCCATAGCATCCAGCTTGGAAGGAAGAGTTAAGATGAGGGAGCAGAGCCAGGACTGAGACACTATCTGCCAGACTATATAGGATAACAAAGGTGAGGGAAAGAAGAGGCTTCTGAGGCCGTGAGAAGACAGTGGGGAGCCATTTGACAAGCTAACCATGAGCTCTAACAAGGGCAGAAGTGTATCAGCTGGCGCTCTATATACCCTGGGGGTAGTCAAGTCATCGCTCCCATCTAATGGCCAAAGATCAGAGAGCCATGAAATAGATGTAAGCATGGGGCTCGGTCCCTGCCTTCAAGTAGGACAAGTTCACACATTTCTTTCCACCACTGCTGTTTTAGGTGAGTCTCAGTGATCAGTGCCTCCCAAGGCCTAACACTGAGTAGTAAGGATAACTTACTGTAGGGCTTGTAGTTGGAATTCTTTGTGGCCACATGCGAATAGCCACATAAATCCAACTTTCCCATGATTTACACAGCTTCCCTACGTATGGGGCAGCAGATGGCTTTTTAAGACCCCTGTTCTTCTACACACATGCCGAAATCTAGCATCACAGTCATATGAAAATGGGCAAGATTCTGTCCTGGAAGGGTGATAAGTATGTGCATAATGTGAGATTACAACTTCAAATGCAGGTGGAAGAGAGATTTGTCATTGAGAATTTCTTCCCCAACTGCCTCCCTTCATTAGTGAGAAAAGACCTTTTTCTTCCCTTAAAGAAGATTTTAAAAGCCAGATATAGCAACACTGATGTTCCTTCCATTAAGAGTTTGCAGCTGGACACTTGAACCGATGTAGTGCACAGTCCAGAAAGTCCAAAACCAAAGTGGTTTTTCAACTGGAAGGACCATCCCAGAGGTAGCCAGGAACACTTGGTAATCTATGTGGGAGAGAGCTCATCCATGGCCATGGAGTTATGCCTGATGCTTGTCTAATAAGAATGGCAGAAATATACACTTGAGCACTTAAAATTAGTCTTCTCATTTACACTGTGTCACGTCCATCTTTGGCAAGGGTTTTTTCCTCACTGAACTCCAGCTATTTGACTAAGACTCTTCTCTTTGCTAGGCAGCCAAATACCCTCTATAGTCACAGGGAGATCTGCACCTCCCAAAGGCAGTTCACCCTGTTCCAACATTGCTCTGAGACAGGCAGGATGAATCATAGACTCATTTAGGTTGGAAAACACCCTTAAGGTCATCAAGTCCAACTGTAGACCTAACACTTCTGAATCCACCACTAAACCATGTCCCTAAGCACCACATCTACATGTCTTTTAAATGTCTCCAGGGATGGTGACTCAACCACTTCCCTGGGTTCCCTGGTTCCTAATATCCAATCTAAACCTCTCCTGGTGCAACCTGAGGCCATTTCCTCTTGTTTTGCGACTTGGGAGAAGAGACTGACACCCAGGGTACAGAAATACAACTTTTAGAAAGTAAAACTTAGGTGAGGTTAAACCTAACTGTGCTTTGTCAGACTAGTTGCACTGATATTCGTTACTAACTAAGTGCTTTTTGAAGAAGCATGGTTTATTATCAACTGGAAGTGTTTTTGGAGCTGTTCTGGAGTTTCCTTGGGCATCTAAGGACATTCCTGCATTAGGCAGTTGTGACAGGGCCTTTTTCTGGGATAGCTATGCACGTCACTGAAAGCCCCCATGTCGCCCATCATTTCAGCAAGTGTCGCCCACTTGTGTGAAATGCTGGGTACCCCTGTGATGGGGTAAGCCAGCTCTGGCTGAAAGAGGCAGGTTCCAGCCCATCATAGCTACAGGCAAGGGGCAAAGTAGGAAACGGGTAGGGTATGAAATGACATTAAATGAAATGAAAAGGATAGACTGAGGGTCCAACGACCCTCAGAGTTTCTCCCCTGGGAAAGGGCCATGGTCCCACCTCCTGAGGCTTTAGCAGTGGATGCAAGGCTGGGGGAAAGCCTCACTGGCAACCAGGCTGGAGAAGACCTAGGAAGCCTCTTCCAGCTCCCATTTCCATGTCTTCTCTGAGCTTTGCAGCCAGTGCCCTGCCTTTCCTCTGCTGTCACGTAGCCTGGGAGCACATTTACATTTTCTGAATAGGGCAATTAGTGCTCACTCCTTTCCCCGCGTCACTCGCACCTGGTCTCTGACATTCGTGCCTCATCAGTACTAATGGCCCAGCCATTAGTGGTGATTACTGGTCATTGTTTCTATCCCACTGACCCCCTTGACTGGCAGAAGGACCCCCCTGCCTTCCCCCCCAAGCAGAGAGCCTGACGTTTAATAGCCCAGCTTAATACCAGAACCTCTGAGTACATAAATAAAACCAGGCAGGCCCTACCTATATTTTATGTGGCTACTGAGAGATGAATACATGCTTTTTTGATTATGATTAATGTTGCTGTTTATTATTTTTATTGCAGTAGTGGCTTAAATACCACGTTTTATCTAGGTGCAGTACAAATTCATCGGAAAAAGATGGTTTCTGTTTCAGGCATATGATAGCCCAGGCCGTCGGAGCATTGAGGATCTGGAGCAGCTTTCTTCTTGGACAAATAAGTAGCAAGAAAACCTAAGGACTTGTAAGAGGGAGTTCAGAAAGTTTATAGGATTATATGGTAGGTACGTACACGGGCTTGGTTATGGAGACTTCAGAGATCACTTTTAGCTCTATGTGCTTATGTTCTTCTGGGCATGAACCACCCTACGTTCTGCACATCGTGCAATAAAACCCTGGTGTCTGCTGTATTACAGAAGAATGTACTGTGCTAAAAAGAATTAATAGTTTTAGTATTATACCTCTTTCATTGCTGTTCTGCTTCAGCTAGACAGTGTGATCCCTAAAGGATTAAGGTCCAGGCACCTATGAGTAGGAATAGCAGGAGTTCACCTTGGTTTTGCGGAGTCACCTATTTTGGCACATAAAAGTAAAGACTCGTCTGCAAATTTCCTTTCATCCTCAACCCGATCATGAAACAAATTTTTATCCAAGTCCAGGTGAAACAGCTTTGTTCTTCCCGATTGCGTTCGGGCTGCTTTATTCCAGCCTTGCACCAGCACCCAGAAAACTTGCTCCTGGTAAGCCCCCTCTTCCTGTGCTGTCCACAGCCTAGCTGCGAGTGTGGGACCATAAGGGGATTCCAGCCCTTTAAGGCTATTAAAATAACATGCATGAAGTTGGTTAAGCAGCTAATCTTCTCAGTACCTTTCTGAATGGAACCTGTCTTTCCGGAAATTTATGCCAGTGTTAATGTAAATTATTTAATGGTGGTTGTCTGAGGTCCAGCTTGCTGCTCCACCCACAGCTTCAGAGATAATTAAGCCCTATGTTAAGGGATTTTTAAAGACTTTCCTGGAAACCGTGCCACAGGATTTGTGCATGGCCCCTATGGTGATTTGGATTTTACCTTGAATGAATAATGTTATCTGTATTATAGCTGTCACAGATGAAAAAACAACTTCTACAGATGAGTGAATCCATTTGTTGGTTTATGGATCCCAAATCCTCCAGGGCAAGAAATCCATCTGTCATTGCTGAATGCTTGTGTTTTATTTGGTGCTGTGAGTCAGCTGACAGGTATTAAAATGCACATGGAAGTGGACAGATCTTTGCTGACTTCCCAGCAGAGGAGACCCACGGGTGTTTTTATTCCAGCACATGCAATGAAATAACATTAAGTCAGGAAATCCATTCCTAGGGGATAATACAAATTGTCTGAGCTAGTAAGACATCGATACTTGGTCCATAGGCCTTTGACCTAACCATCTGCCTAGGTCACCCTAGCCCACTGTTTGCTTCCCTTTCCTTACCGCTCTCTTCTTTCCAGCTGGATGCATCTCAGGAAAACTGCACTCCCTGGGCCAGTCTCTTCTGTTCCCCTTCATCTCTTCTTTCTTGTTCTCTGTCTTTACTCCTTCATTCTCGATTCCTTGTTTATGTTAATTGTGCCTCAGGAGAAGCCAAATAAAAAGTTGCTGATAAAAAAATAACTAGGGGAAAACACTGTTGTAGCAATGTGGGAATTTCTTTCTCTGTGGTGTTTTCAACTGAAAGAGCCCAATTTCTAGGCATCAGTTCAATTTTCTTAGATGAAAACTACAGTAGTCAGTTTGGATAGTTAAGGATCAACTCAGTTGCCTCATCATTGACGACTAGTGCCATCCAAGATGCCCCAGAGCATCGAGAAAATGTCACTGGGCTATTAAACTGTGTCCCCTTGGCTGAGGAGAAACAATGTTCCTACCATGGGGCTTTAGGCACCTACCTTAATTAGCTGCCTTTCCAAAACTTTTCCAAGGATCTCCCCAGATGCTGAGTCAAAGCAACTTAACTTACTTCTTGCTCTGTATCACTCTCAAAGCAGCCTGTCTTTCTCCACGGACTAAAAAGAAAGCCCAGTTAACTATGTGAAGTGTCTAAAGCTGGTGTGAATAACCCCTGATTTGGCCAGCCTACACACACAAGTCATTTAACCTCAGTTGTACTGTCTACATTAAAAGCAAACTAATGCACTACTGACAAAGTTAAAAGTCCAGTATGGACGCGGTTCGAGGATAAAATCTGTAAGACCACCATTTTTTACAAAGCTCTGCTGAATCATGTCTACTTGGGTATTAGCTCAGGTTTGGCCATCCACGGTCAGCACCTGGTGTCCTGAAGAACCAGATGGAAAGAAGGTTGTCTTCCTACAGAGAGAAGGTAATCCACAGCCAGGCAGGGAGGGTGTATGCCTCTAATAAATTGAATTGCCACAAAGCCTCAATTTTTCAAACTTTCTACATGGGTTACTTTACCAGCTGCTGTCCTTCAGTGGCTGAATTTTGAGTAGGAGAAAGGCCCAAATGACCCATTCAGAGATTTGTCCTTCTTTGCTGACCTTTCAACTCAAACAAGATACCACTACCTTAAGAACAAACGTTCTCTCTCCTTTTGTAGAATCCATCTCATCCCAACAATCCCTGCATTTACAGCTTCTTTATTACTGATGGTTATTGTTTAAATAAAGCATGCATTGTGGTAAATAGCAATTGCTCAAACATAAGCAGCTTTAAAGGCAAGAAGTAGCCTTTCCAGTCTCTAGATGAAGGATGATTTGAAATGAATTGATGTGTTCTGACTGGTGAGTCAAAATAATTCCGTTCCCCCCCACCCCAGTGTTAAACCAAGTCAATTTTTTCAAACCATATTTGATATCTTATTGTTTATTTTCGGTCAGCAGACAGCAATTTTCAAGAACTGCTCTTGATATACAGCTCAGATATCTTACAGGTCACATGTCATTCAAGAAAGGTCAACGATTCATTTAAAGTTTCATCATTCTTCACATAAACAGGCAAATACCATTTCATTCACAGTGCAGACTTTTGTGGGGGTGATAGCCCTCCGTAGTAACAAAGTCTATGTAATCTTATTCCCTGCCTAAGAAAGAGTGGATTGACATTATTATCATTACCTTATCATATATCTCAGATGCGCTTCCAGTAAAAGTATGTGCACCTAAACAGAATTTCATTTAGAGTCAATTCTAAGGAGTTTTTTAGATCTCTGTTTCTTGCCCTTATTTTTCCTCATCATTCATAAAAACTGAGATGGTGTTATACAATTATACCTTCCTGGCTTGTTCAGTCAGAATACCTAGAGGCAAATATTCCAATCGAGCATTAGTGACATATATATCATTGGCAACTGATTTGTTACTGTTTGCTAGAATTAAATCAAGATTTTCACTGTTGTTGATTCTTCTAGAAACAACACCTTCAGTAGAAAATGCACATTTAAAAACCCACTTTTTTATATCCAAGTAATAATCCCTGACTTAATTAAACCTGAAAGACTTTTAAGAAATAAGATGCAGTTTTCATAGGGTAAGTGATCTATTTTCTATTTTCTTTCTGTGCTGTCCCCAGATAGCATTTCAAGCTAGTAATTCCACCGAGTAACTTTCACAAAATAAATAATGCAACTTCTCAGTCTGGATCCAAATGAACCTGCCTAACCATCATCTAAACCATTTTCAAGGGTATTTCAGAAGCAAGTTTCATATCGGGGCTGAAAAAGCAGATCGAAAAAATAACCCTAATGAACTAATAAATTTTTTTCTGTAAAACTAAAGATTTGTTTTAGAAACATGGTTGACTACTGATGTTGTTCTGCTCCCATTAAAGACCTCCAGATGCATAAGTGAAATGAGACATTCAACTGCTTTATCTGGGGCTTTGGGTGAGTTAGGCTTCAAATGAGATTTTTGAGTATGTCCGTGTGCCTAGCTCCTGCACATCAATGTTTTGGTAGGCACCTGCTACATCTTTTGGAGTCTAAATACTTCTCAACATCTATCCCTTCTTGCTCGACATCACCTGTGAACCTTTCCACCAATGCAATGATTTAAAGGGAAGACGGGCACTGTGAAATTTTTGAAAACTCCGTTCAGTATCTTCTGTCTCGTTAGCTGTTAGATGTCGTTACAAATCTGGCTGTTAGTCTCTAGAAGTTAGTGATGAGACTGCCCTGAGCTGAAGAAGAGGTCTGCAGTGTGTTCTGCACAAACTGATTATAAATGCAAAAACGTGAACAACAGAAGTTACAGAGGTATTCGGTTAAAGACCTTCTCCCTGTACAATTCACATTGGTGGTACAGAATAGAAGACGAGTTAGTAGTAGCAGTCAAAATTTCCAAAGGTACTCAGCAAGCAGAGATCTCCAGTGAGACTAAGGAGCCCTGCTGAAATTTCCAGCCTGTGGTGCAAACATGAGTGTTTTATTCTTGCTTCTGTTTACATTATGGAACTAGATCATTTATTGCTTGAAGCTCTCCACATCTCAGCTTTTCAAGCAATACATGCAAGTAAATAATATCATATCATGAAGTTTCTGCTTTAGTGTTGGATGCTTTTATCTACTTAGAAGCCAGAAGCTTCTAAGGGTATTGGCACCATTTGATTTTTACCATCATATATTTGTGCTCATGGAAAAGTAATTGTAGAAACTAATGCCCAGAGCTTGTCCCTGGAAATATTCCGAGTTAGCTGCCAACATCTAAAGGAGAATAATCAGAGAGTCTTTCCATTGACTCATTGTGATGGGTTTCGTCCACATTGAGGTTGATGTGTCTCCCATGACAGCCCTGGGACAAGCCAGACAAGGGCTCCCTTCTCTATTATTTGGGTTCCCCAGCTTGTCACTGTACCTGCATGCTCCTTTCTGTGTGTATGGAAACACACGTTTCAGCACTGGGCAACCCCCAATATCAGCACAGGCTGGGGGGTGAAG
>NW_010550687.1:0-696 GCF_000687285.1 Phaethon lepturus | reverse complement strand
CCCGGACCCCTTCCAGCACCCCTAGAGCGCAGCCCTGGGGATGGGTGTGAAGGGCTGAGGTGAACCAGGAGCACTGGGAGCACTGGGATGTGATGGGAGCATGAGGAACCCCAGGAGGAACCCCAGGATACACTGGGAGCAACAGGAGTACCGGGATGCACTGGGAGCATTGGGACCACTGGGAGCATGGGGATGCTCCAGGACCACCAGGAGCCCTGGAAGACCCGGGAGCAGAGGGCACTGGGATGAACTGGGAGCACCGAAATCCCTGGGAGCACTGGGATTGTCCAGGAGCACCGGGATCCCTGGGAGCAGAGGGAGCACTGCGATGCACTGGGAGCACTGGGATGGTCCCGGAGCAGCGGGATCCCTGGGAGCAGAGGGAGCACTGGGATGCACTGGGAGCACTGGGAGCCCCGGGCGCGCCGGGCGGCCATGCGGTCTGAAAGCTCGGGAGCACCGAAATCCCTGGGAGCACTGGGATTGTCCAGGAGCACCGGGATCCCTGGGAGCAGAGGGAGCACTGCGATGCACTGGGAGCACTGGGATGGTCCCGGAGCAGCGGGATCCCTGGGAGCAGAGGGAGCACTGGGATGCACTGGGAGCACTGGGAGCCCCGGGCGCGCCGGGCGGCCATGCGGTCTGAAAGCTCCTCCTCGTGGCTCCCGCGCAGAACTACCGGGCACGGGCAGCGGC
>NW_010550686.1:0-4017 GCF_000687285.1 Phaethon lepturus | reverse complement strand
AGCAGCGGTTCGGCGCCCACGTGCTGAGCGCCTGCGCTTCCGCCGGCACGGGCGCAGCTCTTGTGCGCTGCTGGGGGCGCGGGGACGCTGGTGGTTTACACGTGTTTCGGATGAAGGATGGTCACACGCGTCTTGTGCTTACAGCGTTTTACATCGCCCTAGATTATACATCTGTCACGTTAGTTATTAAGCCGCCGCGGATTACGTTGCGTTCCCGCCTAACAAGCAGATGTATGGCGGAGCAGGGAATGCCGCGCCTGCCCCGGCAAAGGACGTTGTTTTCCCATATTTCTCTAGAAAGATCGCACGTTATAATCGCTGTATACAGTATACCGCGTAAAATGGTCCCCATTTATTTCATACAATAGATACTGTGTCATTTAACTAATTTAGTCTAAAGAGGAACGATCAGCATTCGCTAACAACTTTTCCTTTGGGACTGGAAATGAAAAACCCTCCTTCTGCACAGCAGCCAGGGCCAGGAGACGCTCCTGGAGAGAAGGTTTGCACAGAGAGGAAAATTGACCCCGCGCCCCGTATTTTCCCCCAGAATTTATAATAAATTTGTAAAACTGATCTAAAGCATCCGGTGGCCGTGAAAGCTACGGCACTGCACGGCACGCAAGACGGACCCGCGGAAGAAACGCCGATGATTTCAGGAACCATGCGCAACCACGGACTTGCTGCATTGTGGAGATCTCTGCAGACCTTACGCCGTGAGTATGAGCAGTCCTGACCTCCCACAGCTTCTCACCGACCCAGGGTACAATGCAGGCTGCTTTGAACATAAAAGCGTCATTGACAACCCCTATACTACTCCAAGAGACTGCTTGCCCGTGCGCTAGAGGAGCCTTTAAAACTTGCTGCTAGTCAGAAGCGCGTTCCTGAGGCCGAGCCGTCAGTCAGACTTACCGCAGGTCCGTGTTGGTCGCTGCCGTTGCAGACGCTCTCTTACCCCCGGCTGCCCCGGCTGTGCTGAGGTTGCACCCTGCGTTTGGCTGGCTCTTTATTTGGCCCGGGGCGCACCCGTTGCCCCCCGCCAAGGGGATGTCACCAGCAGACCCCGAGCGGCGGCTGCAAACCCTCGGCGTGTCCTATACCTCACTCTTCGTTTTTTCTCACACGCTTGCAGCTCCCTGCATTGACGGCAAGCGCTGCTTTCAGCCTGCGTTACGTGAACCATTTTAGTCACGAGTGGCAGAGCCCCTCGCTCCGAAACCATTTCTGGTCTCGGGGGAGGTGGTGCGCGCTGGAGGCACGGGTTAGCCTCCGCGGTGCTCCTCGGCAAATTAGCTGCGGGAAAGTCTTTCACTGCAGCCTTCAGCAGCTGGAGAATTTAAACATAACCACACAGCTTTCCTTGGGTGTAATAGAAGATTCTCATCTGTATTACTGGGTTCGGTAGAAGCGGTTTGCCTCTCGTGTATTATAGTTCATTTCATATTTAGTGATACAGTAACAGCTTAAATTGCGCATTGAGGCCAGGGACAGACATCGATCCGTTGAAGCCAGTGCTGCCGTTACCTAGAGGCGGGCTTGCACGGAGCTACCTGGCCCGCGTGGGACACTCCAGACACCCCAAGGACTGGCACTGGCAGTTGCTGTCCCGGTGGCTCTGCTGACGAGGAGTTGGTGCCTGGAAGGTGAACCCGGGTACCCTGATCACAGGGCGAGGAAGGGCAGGGGGGACTCCCTGGGGGACCCCCCCACCGGGCTCCCCCCAGCCGAGCTCCAGCCAGCTCCGCATGGCCCACCATGGTCCCAGCTTCCTTTCTTCCCGTGACGGAGAGCAGCAGGCAGCAGAAGTTTCTCAGAAATTATTTTTTTTAACGTGCTAGCATTTTGTTATGAATGCAGGCAGTAAGCAGGCGCGTGTCGCCCTGCCGGTGCAGGGAGCAGGGGAGAGGTCACGGTAATGAACCGCGACAGCATTAATTACCACACCTGTGCCAGGGGATGCGCAGACCCCTCTGGTCTGAACCACAGCTCGTGCGACTGCTTGCTGCTGTTGTCCAGCCACGCTGCCATTGCCCACGCGTCTGGGGATGGGGCTGCCCCGTGCCGCTGGCTCCACGCGGGCGAGGGACGGCTCCTGCCCCAGAGACCACGGCGAACCGAGGACAACAACCTTGAGGACAACCTCAAGGATAGTGACCTCAAGGACAACCTCAGGGAAAACCTCAAGGATAATCACCTCAAGGATAACCTCAAGGACAACCTCAAGAATCACAGCCTCACGGATAACCTCAAGGATAACCACCCCAAGGATAACACCTTCTGTCTCAGCACCTTCACTCCACTTCCCATCAATCCTCTTCCCACATCTTTTTCTTCTTTCCTTTTTAAAGCTATTGCCTAGCCAATTCCTTTTAAGCGAAGAAGATTTTACAAAGTCTCATGGGCCATTTCCCATGTCTATAAAGATTTTATTACTCTGGCAATATGGCCAAAGCACTCACTTGTCTCCTCTCCAAGACCTCAAACACAACAAACCTAAATCCTCACTCCCGAGTCCACGCGCATTTCCTTGCTACCACCAGGTCACCTTAATGAAATCGATGAGTTTATACAAGTACTGCTAAGCTGTCTTTCTGTATTAGAGCTGTGATTTTATTAAAACGTTTCAAGCAAAAACAAAGAACGAACTTAAACAGATCTGGGCCAAAAAACCTCATGGACAAGAGGTGGTGGAAAGCCCTGCAGTATCAGATACGGCGGCTGCAAAGACGAGGGGCGCAATGGATGTCTTGGCGAGGTCTGCTCTTTACCTAAAGGTGTTTGCCTACGCGCAATAGGCTCCTGAAAGGTTTTGCTACTCCCAGCGTCGTTTGCAGGTATTTTGCTCTGACACACATGAAGCTGCTGAGGAATAACCCTACGCTGCCGGCTCCCAGCCTTCTTTTACCCAAATTCACCTGCGAGAGCAGAACCTTGCCCAGCCGGGGTGTCTCGGTCCTTTTCCGCGTGGCTCCGGGGGTGCTGCCCGCGGGCTTTGGGGATGGGAGGCTGCAGGGAAAGCACGCGCCTCCAGCAGCCGCCCTGCCTGCGCTGCCTGCGCTGCCCGCAGCGGGGAGGAGGGAGGCAGGCAGCGAGCGTACAAAGGCTGAGCGTGGTCCCAAGTGAAAACCCTGACACAAACACAAAGCAAAGGCGGGATGAACCAAACCCGCTGCTGAGAAGTTGCAGAGGTTATCCATCATTGTCAAGGCTCTCGTTGCAGTATAAGCCATCTGAGCAATTCAGAATACCGGCAGCTATTGCTGTTCCGATATCTTAAGGATGGCCTTTTCAGAAGATACCAGTAACAACAACAAAAAAATCCCTCTTTTTAAGGGTCTCATCACACTGAAAAACTTGCTTGGGTTTGTGACAGCACTTCTACATAAAGGTAAAAGAATTCAGCGTTTCCCCGTGATGTGGTACCAAAAATCACATTAGCAGGTAGTTGAGCAAGAAGATCAACATTTAATATGTCCCCATCATATACCCATTTTTATGTATAAAGTGAAATAATGAATAAAGAGGGCTTAAAATAAAACCCATCTCCAGCTCTGTGCTCGGGGCATCTTCAGGCAGCGGTGGTAGCCGCCAGCATTGCGTTATATTTGTTGTCGGTTACCTCGGGCGCCAAAGCACAACTAAAATAATTTGTCTGTTGTGGGTAGGAAGATTGAACTGATACACGTCGGCACGGGGAAGATTAGGAGAAAAGACATGCTCTAAAGCTTAATACATCTGGAATATGTATTCTAATCTATTCTAAACCAAATGCTGTGTGTGTGCAGCAAGTGGAGTTGGCACCGGAGACCTGTAGACCCCGGCGCGACGCAGACCGCCTTCCCAGCCCCCTGAGCTCGTGCCGTTTCTCAATTGAGCCAGACCTGGTGTCGGGTACGGAGCAGGGGCGCACGCCAGCGACATGGGCTCAACGCAGCGTGACTTGCATGAGAAAAAGGTCACTTTCTTCTGGTGGGGCACGGATTTGGCACCGGGCACGGCCGGGCTGCGCTCGTCGGG
>NW_010550685.1:0-8399 GCF_000687285.1 Phaethon lepturus | reverse complement strand
AGATCATCTAGAGGTGTTCTCTAGCTTTACCCAGTAACACAGAGAGGAAGTGTGCTGTAATGTGGAAATGGAAAATCAACGATTTAGACAAGAGAAAGTGATTCAATAAGCAGTGTAAGAAAGCTGCAGAGAGTTGGGGTAATACAAAAATACAACAAATTTTTAATCCTGCAAGGATCTGCAGGCCTGAGTCAGAGAAATGATCACGAAACCAGAGACATGTAAAAGTAGAATAATTGAACAAAAAGGTATAATGCTGAAATGGAGAATGATGGAAAATTACTGTATCTGATAGGTAGAACCTGACTACATACGATCTTAGGAAAAGACTGCTGATAATATAATGACCATGGGCAAGAATAAAAACACCTAGCAAGAAACCTTGTCCATCAAAATACCAAAGAGAGTAGCAGAAGTATCTAGTAAGTATTTCAGGAGTATATCGATTAACACCGATAATGTTATTTTCCAATACATTGGTATTATGCAAAGTAGGTTTTACCTTTGACTGATTTATGTACGTGAGCCTGGTATCTTTGCCCCTGATGTGGTCAGGTTGCTATGTCCTTGTTTTACAAAGCTTTTTTGCAGTGACAGGAAACCAGTGGCAAAACACATGGGTATTAAGTTCTATGTTGTGAAGCAAAAGACTTAGCTCTATTCTCTTGCAGCAACAAGAAAGAGTACCTGCCTTTTAGATTACCTAGCCTAACAGAAAGAGGATACAGAAAGACCATGAGAAGAAGCTGTATCAGGCAAGAAAAAAATGGTACAAACACAGAAAAAGGAGGCAACACGATGTTAAGTACAAATTCTGACTGCATTCCAAGATTAGACAAAGAAAGCCTGAGAGAAAACCAGAGTGTAGAAGGAAAAGAGAGGAGGATCAAGGACAAATCCCAGATTTCTGGTCTCAGAAACAGAAGTTATGAACTGAGTTAATAATTGTGTACTGAAATCAGAAACTGGCAAAACAAAAACTGTTTGCCAATAACTTCTTTCTAAATGAAGGAGGTAACAGAATCAAGACAGGCATGTAAGTTAGAGTTAGAAAATGTAGAACTGATAAAATGTACACAGAAACAATGGCTAAAACAGATATTCATTATGCATTGTGACAGGATAAAGATATATAAAAAACCTGCCAAGAGGGGATACTTACAGATCTCTAAAGATGGAGAAAGAAGGTTGTAGAGTTAGCCAACATTGAAAATTGAACAGGTAGAAAAGTATCTTCAGTCAGTTCTTGGTGTCTTGCTCAACAGAACAGGCAGAAATGGGAGAACAGACACTTAGATCTCGTCTATGTTGAGTATCTGAATTGCAGGATTTTTTTTTTAAACTACAAGCATCTTTACAAGTAATTTGTGTTCTTGCTTTGTACATTACTTAAGGAGGAACGTTTTATGAAAAACAATGTGTTTATTCATTTTGCTCTCAATCATCAAACCATTTGGATGTTTAATTAGTCATTTTCTTCACTAAGTTTCATTTTGAGTTCCTTTTACTCAGAAATGAATCTGAAGTGTCAACTTACACTGAATTTTACAGCATCTTTATAAACCGCATATGTAACTTTGACAGAAGGGTGCATTTAAGTAAGACAAATTAAAGCTGAAGTTCTCATTTTTGCTGGGCAGATACCAAAATCTGACTATACTGTAGTACCAGCATGTCATCCTAATAAAGGCAGAATTATCTAATAAGTCAGTGCCCATCACTGTAGAAATAAACTGCATGTTAGATTGAATGCAGAATTTCAGTACAAAACTAAGATGAGACTTCATGTTATTTGGTCCCAGATTGTTTCACAACAAAGAGAAACCCAGTCAAAACTTACCCCATCTTTCTTGGAGTTTGACTAAATTTTGAAGTCACTGCAAGATTTCTGACTTTTGACTGCTTTTTAGACATGCTCAAGCCCAAACTGCTCTCTGCAAAAAAACAGCTCCTTCATATGAATTGGCCAAGTGCAACAGTCAACTGGATCACCTAGAGTCTATCTAGAAAGGCAGACTCTTGTACTTCAGTACAAGTCCAAAGTCTGCTTATCCCTTTGCTAATTACAAAAGGATGAAAAATGTTAATGGCTTTTATATAAAAATATAAAGTGCAGAAAACAGTAATGTTTTTGACAAATATGGCTTGCAAAATTGCCATGAAGTCAAATTCACAGTTTCATTTACCTCTCAGATACCTTCAGTGAAGCTCTAGCAAGACTCCACAACACATTGATTAAAAATAAATAACAACAAAGATGCAGAACAACAATGGAACTATTAAAGTATTTCCCACGTTAAAAAATGGCAACTCTTTTGCTGACAAGAATAGTGGTTATTCCTCAAGAAACCACTGGAAGCATGGAAAAAGACGAACCTTAATAAAATACTGAAGGATCACGGAATAGCTTGGGTTGGAAGAGACCTTTTAAGGTGATCTAGTCCAACCCCCTGCAACGAGCAGTTCTTCAGAGCCATGGGCGTCCAACCTGATCTTGAATGTTTCCAGGGATGGGGCACCTACCATCTCTCTGGGCAACCTGTGCCAGTGGTTCATCACCCTCATTGTAAAAAATTTCTTCCTTGTGTCGAGTCTGAATCTGCCCTCTTTTAGTTTGAAACCATCACTCCTTGTCCTATCGCAACAGGC
This sequence comes from Phaethon lepturus, assembly GCF_000687285.1. Lineage (NCBI taxonomy): Eukaryota > Metazoa > Chordata > Aves > Phaethontiformes > Phaethontidae > Phaethon > Phaethon lepturus. The sequence goes on along the minus strand of NW_010550685.1, from coordinate 5,750 downwards.
CCTGCTAAAATGTCTGTCCCCATCTTTCTTACAAGCCCCCCTGAAGTACTGGAAGGCTGCAAGAAGGTCTCCCTGGAGCCTTCTCTTCTCCAGGCTGAACAACCCCAACTCTCTCAGCCTTTCTTCATAGGAGAGGTGTTCCAGCCCTCTGATCATATCCCAGTGAGATAAACAATGATTATTAAAAAGATAGGCTTGAAGGCTTTGAAAATAGAGTTATGAGAACCTACCAAAGGACTATGAACTAAAATCTCCAAACTGTCCTGCTAAAAAAATAAAACCCTTTAAAAGATACCAGATAAAACACATCAACAATATACATTTATAAACAAATCAGCAACTACGTTTTAAAGAATAAATTACTTTTCTAAAAAAAGATTGTGAAAAGTAGTCTACAGATAAAAGACTATTAATCATAAGACACAATAGGGAAATTCAAGAGATTCATTATTTTTTATTAAAGCTGATTGTATAGCCAATAAACAGCACAAAAGGAAAACGATATAATTAAAATGTATGCAGAGATGCACTAACCATATAAAGGGAACAATGGTCTTTTGAAAAATGTAAAAGCAATAAAGCTGCACTTAGTTGCAGGCAAATTCTAGCTCCAATATCCAACGTTTCCAGAACATTTCAGAAAAATTAGACTTAATGACATGTGCTGTTACACTGCCATCCTGTGGCAAGGTACCTGCAGCTTTCTATGAACGTAATACAGTTTTCCAGATGATAACCTGCTTTCAAAAAGACAAGACTTAGCACTTTTCTTCTGAAGACATGGAAACATCAGTAGAGATCTAGCTATACCTCAGGAGATAGTGCTCAAGAAGCACTAACTCCACTGAACTTGCAATCAAAATTTCACTTCAGAGGGCTCATGACTTCATTGTCTGGAAAGACAATTTGAACTTACAGCTTCTGAAACCTAGTTTTCTGGCAGTTAAACAAAATGAGTTTATCTTATTCTTTTGCTTATGTTGTAAAAATATAACACATTATTATAAATAGATAATCTAGTAAGTGCACAATCTGAGATGTGAGGGACTGCTGATGTGACTCTCCAATTAACTTCAGCCCATTTAAAATTAAAAATAAAATTTAGGAATCTTACATTTCCTATTAATACAAGATCCTAGGATTGCGCTACTTCATAGTTCCAGCCTTGCTCCAAGTCTCTGCATTAATAGGACAACTAAGGCTTGCATTTCAAAGTCCTAAACTGGAAACATCTTCAAATAGAAAAAAAGTAGGTTTCCTTAGATGTTTTGCTGAATTTTAACACAAGAATTTTTTGCTCTTGGCCTACAAGTAAAAACTGTAGTAAGCTATGAAATAAGTCTTCTGCATTACAGAATTTTATCTTTGGGAGTACTGTCATCCACAATAAGGTGATAAAATAGAAGAAAAAAAATCCACAGCAATAATTGTTTCTTGTTCCTACTCAGGAAAATACTTTAAGACGGTAACTATGGCTCCATAAAGTCACTGAGGATAAAGGACATTCTTAACCACATGGAAAAGCTCTCTTCCAAGAAAGGACTGGGTACATTACATATCCCCCTGAACTTTAGGAATAGGAGGCGAGTCAAGAATTGAACCAACATGGAAATCTTTTCAGGTTAAAGAGTTGGAAGGCCACAGAAATGTATACTGCCAAGTAGGCATGTACAGACATTTATACTGCCAATATATGCATATTTAGGGAACACCAGCTTTCCAAAATAGTTAGACATTATGACTTGGTTTCAAAGCACTAAAAATTTGACATGCAAGATACAATAACCTCACAATGCAGAGCATCTTGCATAACTGGTCTCTAAGTTTATTAAAGAAGTTGGTGATTGACTTTAAAGGCATTTTTGTGACATTTCTTTTTCTTATCAATATTACTAAAATCTTATGAGTTGCCCCATAAATTACTCAAGCTTCAACTTTTATCAATCAGATCATTTCCTCAGAATACCCAGTAACAGAAGCTGATTTGACTAACAAGAGAAAATAATCCACTGATGAGCTAAACAATTAACTAATGCCAAAACATCACTGCATCTTTAGAGCTGAGTTGCCCAACCCCGAATTCTGTTTCTATTTCGTACACTCAAGTGACACCTAGAGGTTGTCACTTGAGGTGACATGTGACAGAGGTTGCATGTGATAGATTCTACCCTTTTGTTGAAAGTTAGGCTCTTACAAGAACCTTGATCCACTCTTTATCACTCTGGAATTCCTGCGAGATTTTCAGAATACATCTGTTATCTCCAAACTTTCTACCTGTACACTACGTCATCATTGTGCATATCCCTTTCTACTTCCCCCACGCAGCAAATTTAAGGTTACTGTAATAGGAAGCCTTCTATATACAAGCCCCTGCAACTGAAAAATCAGGTGAACACGGTGAGTACATGCTTTTCAATTCGTTGAAAAACTCCGTGCATCCATATAACTGTTCTATCTTTTTCAAAAGTCTTGGTTTTCTCGCTCTGGCAGAAAGGATTTGCACACTTGTGTATGCTTTTGGGCAGAATGTGTTGTATTTGGAATATGCTTTCTTTTCTTTGGTCTGTTCCACAGGCCATCATGGTACAGACAAAACTCATCCTATTATTTTTGGGGCGGCGAAAATTCCCAGGCTGAATTTCGTAGGTGCTGCTCCTGACTTCCATTGCCTTTACAATAATGAGTGAAATCTAAATCTTTAAACAAAAATTTCACTGCCAGAAAATGGAACAAATTATATTTGTGACACTGATGTTGGAAAACCTATTGCAAAATTTTTATCTGTAGTGGAAGTGTGACTAGTAACCTTAAGAACTGCTTTAATATCACCACATCATGTTACGCGCTATGCAAAGTACATAGGAAAAACTGTAAGACATAGGACCTCAGAGAAGAAACAGGGCAGGGGGAAATCTTTTTTAGATCAGCATATCAAATCTTGCCTTACAGTAGCTTTGTATCTGGAATATTTGTAACTCCAGAATAGTAATTTTTAACTACCCCATGCTGAAAGTACCAAATTTAACACAGATTTATATTCTTGATTTTATCACATAATCTATTTTTTATGACCAAGAGCTGCAATGTTCTGCCTATTCCCAAAAAACCTCCAACTAAACAAGTCATTTGAAGAGGTGAGACAGAATTCTCCTCCAACATGGAAAATGGCCTGACCACTACTTGCTTATAGAACTCAGATTGCAAAACTAACTCCGGTCTTTTGCAGGTGTAATGGCCACAGAACTCTTTAACACGTTCTCAGGAAGCAAGTATTCCTGGAAACTTGACACAAGATTGTAAGAGTAACAGGAAAACCTGTTGATGTCTAGTGCCAGGTTCATTCAGAAGGCCTTCTAGCCCATTACTGCCGCTAACAGGTCGAATCTTAGACAGTATCAAATCTGCTTTCTGTGTCAATGATTAATAATGACTGGATTTGAATTAACCATAACTGAGCCTCTCAGGTGCCACATGCCACTCACTCTGCCAGGCTCAGCTTCCATTCAAGCCCTGGGGGAATTGCACGATCTTACTTTTTAATAGATTTAAAAAATAAGATATTTCTTCAGTCTTGCTGTCAGAAAAGCTATCTGGCAATAACCTCAACGCTTACCCTAAGAATTACAACCCTAAATACTCTGTGATTTTATACAGTGCACACCAACCCACATCTTACTCCTGTGAGCCACAGAAGATTGTCATTTAACCCCAATCCTAATCTTCAAAATGAAGATTATGAATTATTTTTTTTTTTCGCTTCCTGCTATGACAATGACTCTCTTAGAGGACTAAACATGTTGAGCCATAAATAAGTCCCCTGCAGAGAGACATCTCAAATAACCCGGATGAAGACTTCACTGAAATGGCACTGCAGGCTGTGCTAGAATATTTGTGTATATGCACAATATGTAGGCTTATGTTTGCTGGGGAGGACAGTGCCTATGCAGCATTACCCCAGACAACTGCGAAACTGTGCAAGTGAGCTCTCGGGTTACTGCGCCAGATGGTACATGGAAAGATTTTGGGAGCCTGTCTTCATCAGTCACTGTCCTGTAATGGATTCTCAAGAACATGTCTATTTTTCAGTATAATTTGTCTGATCATGGCTGACAAGCTAGGTATGGACCTACTAGTTTCTTGACTGTACTGGAGTTGTTAGGATTGGTATTGACATTTATAAAGGAAGGTACTGAACGGGTAGCTTTGCTGCTGCATCCTAAACAACTTGTAGAGATAACATAAGGCTAGTCAGAGATAACATATCACAATCATCATAAACCAGTATTGTCTTGGGGAACCATTTTGTCATTTTTTCTACATTGAAAGTTGGGGCTAGAATTTGGATTAGAGTTACAGTATACAAAAAAATCTATGGGTTTTTTTTTTCTGAATCCTGTTAGGCTACAGACATAGTGTGCTCTAATCAGGAATGGTGTCCCTGTTAATGATTACATCAGAATCCATTATAGTTATCTGACCTATACTGAAAATATGGATAAAGCTTCAACCCTTTGCTGCAACTTGCTGGGACCACAACACTAAGAAAGAGGTGGCCTTTGACTGGATGTCTACCTTATGAGTAGCTCTGAGACCATTTTAAGTGTCTTGGCTACTGTAAAAGCTAGCACTAGAACTGTCATATAATTACATGTTAAGCAGAATAAACAATGTCATAATCATACAGCTTAGTTAGGAAGGGACATCTGGATTTCTGGTTCTCTGGCCCCATCTCCTGTTCAATGCAAGGACAACTTCAAAGTGAGACCAAGTTGCTCAAGGCCATTATTTAACTGAGTTTTGGGTACTACCAAGGAGCTAATTTTACTCAACTTCATTTCTGGAAGTTACGGCCACATTCATCTAAAACTTGCATTAATTTCTCAAGCCGTCTAGTGTTTGAAGGAACTTTGACATCAACAATTTTTATTCATTAGTTTTTATACAGAAGAAATTAACAAATTGTTCTTCCATGACAGTACTGATGAGTTATTATTCCTAGAGAAAAAACCCACTGCTTAAACCGACTTTTTAGTAGCTTATATTAGCTACTAAATCAGACAGGAAAGAGAAGTTTCCGCAGTATCTGCATAGCTTCAGGACATCCATTTGTGCTGCCATTTGCAAAAAGCTGATGTCCATTCAAAATATTTGATAGACACCCTCCTCGACTCTACCTGATGACATTACCCAGACACTTTATTCTTCTGCAAGGAACTTTCTTAGCCTAAACTCAAGAGGTATTCTGTACCTTTGACAGATGGAAGAGATAAAAACGGATGACAGAGTAGCCCTGAAGGGCTCCCATTTCTAAAGACTTTCACAGTCTCTTTTTTCCAAATTCCAATTTCATGTTTCCAGTTTTTTGTAACCAGCTCATCATTCATGAGAGGAAAGCAACACTACAGACGTGGAACAGGGCAGGAGGTACTGCTGAGCTAATTACTGAGATTTTTCTGTTTTGTAAAACACGTTGCCCTACTCTAACAATGCCATCTTTGCAACGCGCACGGCTTCCAGACCAGGAGGCCTCTCGCCTTTCCCACGTGCAGTCACGCAGGGGCAGCGGGAGAAGCCGGGCGCAGCCTCCCCTTTCTGCGCCAGCAAACCCCCTCTGCAGAGATGGTTACTCCGAGGAGTTTTTTCTTGGCTCCCGTCCCGCCCCAGCTCCGCCAGACACCGCCGGCCTCCATCCCGTGGCGGGCCTGGCGGCGGGCAGCACTACCGCGCCTCCGGGTCCCGCTCGCAGCCCC
>NW_010550684.1:21809-32086 GCF_000687285.1 Phaethon lepturus | reverse complement strand
GACACCCCAAGAAAAGTGGTGCACAGGCTTCAGGTTTGGAGGGGACAAGTTTGGCATCTAATACACTTAAGGTAACTAAGCTATGTATGTCCTTCAGCACCTGAAGAGCATTCAGGACAACATGGGGAGTTGTCTTGGGAGACTCATGACTTGTAAATCTCGAACAGGAAAAAGTGCTGCAAAACCAGTGACCACAGTCTGAAATGAAAGTAAACTTAGAACTTTTCATGAAGAATTCAAAATTAACCTGCTGTGCACAAAGTATTTTTAACCTTCTTTGCATTCTTTTAGTGAAATACTAGTTTGTCTTGTCATTGAAAGTGTCCCTCAAACAGATAAAATCACACAATGCTCCTCTTGCAAGGTTACATGAACTGAGGGCAAGTTGTCACGTAGGGCAAATGGCGAACCTGTACTAGAGGTTTTTGGAGTGCTTATGGAGCAGAATTTAGCAGCAAAATATTACCATTACGTTAGGCAGCGAGACAGACCTCCCAGATAAGTCTTGCTCATTACCTCTATCTTTATAATCCAGTGGGAAAGCTGTGTTAAAATACAGCGCTATGCGCCATTTAGAGATGGAATAGCTGTTGGGGTGCTTTCAGCACAAGTCCTGTCATGAACATTTTGTATTGTTCTTTGAAATAGGAGACCCAGAGCTATGGCATATGGCTAAGATCTCTAAAGATACAGCCAGAAGCGGTTCTTGAAATACATTTGAGGACAAAAATAGGTCAAGACAAAATGTTTTGCCTTTGGGTTTTCCACTAATCATTCGGTTGCATATGTTTGATATTATAAACTTGATTTTATTCCACAGTATTACCTTTACAGCTTCTGGGTCATGTTCTGCTTTTGCATACAGCTTTCTCAGCTCTTACTATCATACTTGAGAGCTGCGCACTTTGGTTTTGGAGGGCTACACTTGGCCATACAGACACCAGTGACATTTACTCACTGTTGGTTTCTGGGTGTTCATGAAGTAGTCCTGATGCACATAAAGATTTTCATTTAAGGCATACTAAAAGCATATGTCTTGCAGAAGATTTTATTTCTTGTTAGGAAAACAGGGTGTTTTTAAATGGAACAGAGTAACTTGTCATTGAGGTGACCTTAAAGATACTTGTTGTAGCAGATAAGTTCGGACTCTTCACGTGGAACATGTTTTCTTAGTTGCTCTCCATGTTCCCCCAGGATTTATGACCTGATTGTTACCCTAGATTCACACCTATGAATTGTAAAGTCCCTTAAATTGTTCAATGTTCTCTTACTCTTACATCGTTCAAAAAATGCATCATTGGAAATGTCTCCTTAGGCAGGACTTAATTGCTTGTGGGGCTGGATTGCTTTATTTATTATTTTTTCCAGAAGGGTTTTATAAGTCTGTTGGAGCAAACTGTTGGATGTGTGCAAGAATGTTAATGGATCTTTTGCCTTTGAGTTGTTTTCAACAAATAATGACACCTGCTCTTGCCAGACCAAGAGCAGTGCTTTCCTGGTGCCTGTGTCCAGGGGAGTGGAGCAGTTTTGAAAGGGCCCTTAAATCTTACACAAATTCAGGTAATTGCCATCAACAGAGCAATTGCTAGTATAGTCTACTTAAGCTACAGCTGACTCGTTCTGCAAAAGATGGGTTTCACAGCAGGTCATGTGGATTAAACAGGAAGAGCTTGAACTTCTCTGATTGACCAGTGGGAATGGTCGAGATTGGCCCCCAAGCACAGGCGGTTCAAGGAAGAGTGGGGTGTGTGGCCTCCTTTGGAGGCACACATGGCACGGTGCAGCCAGCATCTCCCCTTCTTAAACCACGACAGACATGGAGAATGGTGGTGTACTGGAGAGCTCTGGGAGCAGGCCAACTTGCTAGCAGTGCTTCATCCAACAAGTAGTTTGCATCTGACTCCAGAAGCAGCTAAGTGAGAGCACAAAAAACCCATGCGGAGCCATCAAACGAAATTACAAGGCTTTTAATTCATCCAGGATGGTCCCCTCTAGGGAACTTTCAGTAGTCAGGTCACAGCTAGCCTTTCATTTCAGCCTTTCTCAGCACAGAGCACACCTTTTTGCATTTCAACATTGTGATTTATTTACAGATTTACAAAAGTAATTTTCCATTGAAAATCATTGCATAGAAAATCAGGGACCAGTAAGGGAAGTAATGCTTCCATTACTTTCACGTTGTTCTAGAGGAAGCAGATATTCGCAAGCATCTGCGTATCAGCTGGTACAAGTTGGAACTCAGCTCTGTGCTTTCCCCTGGTCAGGAGAGGTGTAGGTGCCCATTGTTATGCAAGATTTAAAAGTGTATTAAAAGATAGCTCACCTCCTTCCAGGTAAAGGACTTGACTTGAATATAAGTGTGCCAGAAGAAATAATAAAATCATTTACAAAAGCTACTTACATACTGGCGCTGAAGCATGGAAGTTTCGGAGGCTCCTTGATTACCTGTGCCTTGTTGAAAGGATGGTCAAAGCAAGGGAGACAGTTTGAGGAATATAGATCAGAGTCTGTCCTTGGGTATGTTCTTCTGAGACACGAAGATTTAGACCGTTCCTGTCTCCGACTCCATTCACTGGGAGGTGATGCTGTACTTCAGTCACTCACTTTTGCTTCCCTTGCAATCCCAAGGGGTGTTTGTTTTGAAGCAGACATACCATCATCAAAGTGTACGGTCTAAGGCAGATGAAAATTGTAAAATGAGCAAGGAGGAAAATAATGAGTTAGGAAAAAGTCAGTTGTTTCATACCACTATCAGCTTCAGCTTCAGAAAGAGTGAATGAAAACACTTGGGCAGGCAGGCAGGATCACCAGTGCATTTCAAGGACAGGCAGAAGATTTCTCCTGTCTTTTTTGAACTTACACTTACTTGCTTTTCCTAAGGCAGTGTTGCTAAGATAGAGATTTGAAATGGGGCAGAGAAAATGAGAATAAGTTTTCTTAGATCTAATGATTATATTGATAGGACCCAAGAGAAGAAAGAAAAAAAATAACAAATGAGAAAGTTATTTTCCTAGCACAATTGCTGCGTTTGTGAGAAGCAGAGAACCTTGCCATTTAAGGCTTTTTAATTTTAACTGATTCAGGATCCTAACCATGTCTGGGAATAGGCATAAATGTTTTTCTGCATAATCACTTCATTTTAGTCATATTGTTCTGTGTCTTCAAAGCAAAGACCCATCCTTTTCCTAGATTATTTTTTGCCCTAAGTGTCCATGAATGAGCTTAATATAAACAAAGTCACAATTCAGATTTATGTGCACAGTTACTCTTTTTAACTAAGAACTTTTGTCTCATATGTTACCTCACATTCAAGAACCTCCCCTACTCTATTTATACCAGTTACTCCCTTGAGTATATACTTGTTTAAAACAGCATAGGCGTTTTGCTTAAAGGCACATGAAAAAAGTCCTTCTTGACTAAAATAACTGTAGTATATGCATCTTGAACTCTTTTAATGGAGCTTAAGGAGTCATAGAGGATGCCGAAGGAGAAATGCAGCATGAGAGCAGTGAACAGTGCAGCAGTTGTCACTAAGAACAGCCCTAGTGTGTCAAGACACACTTAACTTTGTGATTAACCTACTAAAACGTCTCAGTAACATTTCCCTGGAGGCAGTCACCCAGGTCAGTCACGCGCCTGCGGATCGAGGGAAGGACTGGCAGTTTTACCCTGCGTACGCTTCGGGGAGAATGTGGTACACACATCCGTGTTTAGCATAAGGAGGTGGTGTGGGGAGGAAGGACAAACCGAGATGGCAAACCACGTGTGCATGCTGTCCTTTATCACGGGTGGCCCTTCGTCCTCTCCTTTCGCAGCGTTAACAAGCCAGTGTCCCCCAAGACTTGGCCTCGGAAAGGAGGCAGGCAAGAGGAGGTGGGGCTGCTGCTTGGATCCTCCCGTGCTTTTTCTGGTAGATCTTCAGGCACAGCTCCTAGCACCTCACTTCAGGTGTTTATTTCATACTGAAAAAACACAGGGTGGATCTGCCCCAGGAGTGCCAGAGGCACCCTGGAATTCCTATCACCTTTGCCTCTTTCTCTGGTGCAAAATGGTGCGTAACGTCTCTGCGGTGCCTTTGCTTTGTTCCCACTGACGTCAGGTGAAGCTCTGCACCCAACTCCAACGAGATAAACTGTAGTTAATGGATTAGGCAAAACTGGCCGATGTTGGTGCTTTTGAAAAGAATCCTTCCTGTAGTGTTTCTAAGATATATCAGACAACACCTCTTACCTCTGGCAGAAAAACCTCTGCCTGAGCAGTGAGAAAAGGTCAGTGGAATCGGAGGGGTTAACAGCCCTGGTAGGGAGAGCAGCAAGGAATGAGAAAAATGGGGATGGGCCAGCAGGTTCTCAGCAGGCTTGGCTGGGAGTCCGGGGGCGCAGCATTTCGTATTTCTCCCTCAAACAGGTCTCCGTCACACCAGATGCACCCTTTTAAGCTGAGGCTGGTCGCTGTGCTTGCCGACAATTTAGCTTGGCTGCCAAGAGGAGTAACAACACCTCTAGCTGCTGCCTGTAAACACAGGACAGAGTCCTGCGCCTTCCTTCGGTGCAAATAACCAGTATTCCCTTTGCCTGAACATTTCTTTGATAATTGTCCTTTAGAGTAAAAGAGAATAGCTTTCCTTTCCTTTTGACTCGTCAAACAGACCTGGTTGTGCTCAACACAGGGTGATAATGGTCATTATCAAGTGTGATGAAGTGCTGTCCCAAGTCCTTCATCTTAACAAGCCAGTTGTGAAGAGGTAACAATGGTGTGACCAATAAAGTGTCAGGAGGAATTGGAGGACTTGCCTTGTGTGGCCAGGAGGTTACAGTTTTGAGTATCCGCTGCCCTGCCTACAAAGGTGGCTGAGCTGCTTGTAAAGCAACTCGCAAGTCCATGTCCTCTGTGGATGATATCCCCAGGCCATCCTTAACCACAGAGCAGCTGCACAAGAGACTGAGATTTTTTGTGTACAGCTGATGAGCAAACCATGCAGAAGAGGATCTAAGCAAAACACGGGGCCGCAGCATCCTGCACCAACTCTCCCCAGTGCATGCACCTTCTTAAAGGCTTAGCCTTTGTCTGACGAGTGCCTGCTCAGCCTGTGAACAGCACAACCACCTTGGTCCCGTGGCCTGAGCAGCGCCCAGTCTGCCTGCGGCATGGATGTGCTCAGCATTTACATCAACACAGCTAAGTCTTCCTTGAGCCTTTCCAGCACTCAGGCACCCGCGAAGAACTGGGATACCCCGAAATGGTGGCCTTGCTGAAACTGGTGCCGTGCTGAGTGGTGAGCAATGCTCTTTAATGGGAGGGGAGGATGCCAAGCAGTTCCAACTGCACAGCAATATGATGTATAATCTAATTATGCTAATAATCCAATGTGGTACTTCAAGGGGAGATTGAAGAGTAGATATCAAGTAGATATTTTCTGGGTCTTTTGACCCACTAACATGTATGAAAGCCAGGCACAATAGGTTACTCTTAATTAGTATCCTTCAAAGTAAGCGTTTGTGCTGATGTGTCCTCCATTTCTTTTCCTTCTAGCCATAAACAATTGTCTCCTCAGCCCCAGCGGTTATCAGAAAACCACAGAGGGACTGTCAGAAAAATTTATAAAAACCACAAGTAGATAAGGCTCAGCCAAGATACATAAAGTGGGATATGTTCCCCGCTTTCTGATTGAATTGCGCAATGGCAAATGCTTCTCTCCAGCCATCTGGCGTTCTTTAATATCTGAGCGAAGACAGTGACAAAACTTAATGTTGTGAACGCTGTCTTTTAATTAGTTGTCTTGCTTCCTTTTCCCCTGCTTGTACACCTCCATTAGCCTTCATCTCTGAAGTGAAATTGCTGTGTCTGTGCCCTTTTGGCTCTTCCACACGTAATGCTTGCTCTAGTTTCAGCTCCCTCCATCTGCCTCCATGCGTTAATCAGGAGCTCCAGAGGGAAGCAGGGAAAGGTGTCAATGGCAAGTCCACAGCATCCCAGACCCTTGAAATTATTCTCCCTTGGAGTAAGGTGTAAACTTAAGAGGAAGCTTTCAAGGAGCTGTTCTTGCAGCCTTCTTCCCCAGGAAGATTTCCATGCTTAACCTACTAGAAATAAGGAAATAAGCTAGGTTCAATGACAGCCACAGAGACGTGCTGCAAGAGAAGTACAGTGACTTTGTTTCACGTACCTCCATTGCTTGCCTTTTCTGGCTTGAATGTAGTAGAAAAGTGTTTCAATTAACTGCATGAAGAAGCCTTGCACTGACCTTGATTTTCCTTTGCCACACTTGATACAAAAGGCACAGGAGTAAAAGCACCATTAAAATCAAGGCACAACTGTTTAAAGAATAAATACAGATAGAAAAGGGAAATAAAAAAAAAATTTGTTTGGGCACAATCTCTGCCTGAGGCTTTTAGGGTATGTAAAAGAGAGTTGGACAGTCTCTCAGGACAGGGCTTGTTTCCTAAATTAGAGGAGAAACCACTGGAGAAACATCAGCAGCTGGGAAATGGCATCTGAGAGGGGGAAGATGGTGGCAGTAAGGTAATTTTGCTGTCTCCCAAGATGCGGGTGATTCCCTGCTGCTTGCTGCTCACTGTCTTGTTCACAGGCTGGCATCGGTATCCTGTGCTCTGCAGCGCAGCGCGTTTCTGCGGAACTGCGTCCGCCAGAGAGCTGTTAAGCAACGAGAAGGCTGCATTCCTCGCAGGCTGTACGCAGCATCGCTAGTAAGACATACTGCATGGAGAACACCTCGCTGGAAGCGGTGTAGGGGCAGCATGGAGGGAAGCCTGTGGCCTCCGGGCAGGGAAGAACGGTGGGCAGGCAGGAGAGCAAGCAAAAGTGTTGCTGTGCTTTTAGGATAGCCTTTAGCTGGGTTTGGCACACCTCAGCGCCGGGCTGTCCGTGCCTTCTTCCTGCCTGCTCTCACGCAGTGCCCGTGGGGCACTCTGGGGTGAGGAGGGCTCGTCAGGTGAACCCCACGGAGGAAGAGGCTTTCTGCCTCCAAGGTCCCTCTGCCCTGACTCGGCTTGCAAGGGCTGGCCTGGCCACCATCTGGGCGTCGGAGCCTGCTGTGCAGGCTTTACGATAAATTCGAATCCGCACGCACCTCCACAAAGCCCATCCACGTAAGCGGCGCGGCCGTGGAAGCGCACTCCTGAAGCTGGGTCTCTCCCAGCAGGTGGACCTGGAAGCACAGGGGAGCCCGATTTCGTAAGAGAAATTCCTAGGTGGAGTTACGTGCTGAGAAACTTGTTCAGGCTGAAGCGTTTATCTTGTTTTGATGGTATTTTTTTGGTGGTGCTCCTTAGAAACCAAATGACTGCTTCCTTTCTGGCTCCACAAGGCACTCTTAAACAATGCTAATCAAACAGCGTCAGGGTTTCCTTTTAAATGTTGCTTCTAACTCTTGAAGAGGTGGGCTGCTGCTGGCAGCCAGGACGCTGGCTCCTTACCTCCAAAGGTGCTCCAGGTAGTTGAAGCATCTGTTGCCATGCAGCTTTGACTCTCACCTGTCCTTTGCTTTTGTTTGCAGATTACACAAGGTGGAAAGATGAGTGTTTGTGTTCTGCTTCCCTTGCCAAGGGCAACAGTAGTAAGAGCACACAGCGCATTCTTCCTCTGCAGGAGGGCAGGGGTGCCTCTGACATAGGCTGAAGGGGTCTGTGGGCAACTGGCAAAACGGCAGTGCTGCATTTAAGATGAAGGAAGAGAAGTCAGTGAAACGACCTTTTTCTTGTTCGTAACCTTTCAGTTGAAACCTAGACCACATACCTCGTATTTACCTCATACCTTATCTGTGCTTTGTGATTATTGTATTAGGTAACAGATTTTAAAATGCATGTGTTTGATTTTGAATGAGCGTAATTTGGTAGCTGAATGATCAGCTGCAGGAATCTCGACTTTCCTGGATTGGTTCTGTAGCAATCCTGCACCTTAGAAAAATACCTTGAAGTGAAATGTAGCTGTTTTCCAAGGACAGGAGTATCTCTCTGTATACAGCACTACCCACTTCTGGGAAGTTTGGATCCTAGCTGAATGCTGTGGGTTGTCTGTGGAAGATAGGTAAGATCAATCTCTCTATCTGAATTGCTCTAATCTAGCAGATCTTCCTTCTTTTTGTGTTATGTCCATCACTGCAAATGGCAGCTGCAAACAGTGGTAAAAAAGGCCTGCAAACAACATCATGACTCAGCCCAAAACTGTTGCATGCCCAGAAGCAACCTCTTGAACTGAACCTGGGACTTAAATTTATCAGCTTGTCTCTTCACATGTACTCAAATGACAGTGTTTCAGCCGTAACAGTCAGCTATGGAAGACACAGATGGTCTCGGTATCTTGAGCCAAAGGAGCCTTTGTGGCTGTGTAATGAATAGCCACTCCTAGTGTCCACACCCAGCCAGCTGGATGGAGGAGCTGGTGCAATAACCATGTGGCTACCAGTTAAATACCAGTAGCAGATATTTTATCTTAATGCATTGTGGCTACTCAGTGCAGACAAAAAAGCAGCATATAATAAATGATGCTGCAAAGGCATCACGGTATGGTATTAGTCAGGGAATTAGTCCCACTGCTGCTTCCAGGCAGTTGCTAATGCCTGGAGTGCTTTCATCCTTGAAAATGCTCCATATCTTAAGTGAGACTCTTGTGCAATAGCAGCCTTTATCCATCCTGGCAGGGATGAAGTGAAATTACGTGCAAGCGACATGAAGTTATTGTTAACAGTAACTGCTTACCGCCACACCAGAAGCCCACTTGTGAGCACACACAACAGGAATGTATCTCCTTCTGCACCAGTACAGACATACACACGTGTGTGTGAGCGTGCACAGGTATCTCTGTATGTTACCAGGTGTGTGCACCCAAGCAGCCTTCTGCCTTCTCTTCCCCCAGCAAAGGTTATTTCCCATAACTGTGCCCTACGGCAGCAACATCTGGCGTAAGAGAAAGTTCTGACTATTTTGGCCTCCATCTGCTCTGGGCAGATGCTCATTAAAGCACAGTTAATGCCATGAAGGGAAAACTTCAGTTGCCAGAAAGAAAACTCAGATTGTGCAGCATGTTGGAAACACTGTAAGTGGGTGAAGCTACTTATTAGTGCTAAATGGAGGCTACTGTCTCGCAACCTCTGCCAGCGGGTGGGAGCAGCAGGTATACGCACAGGCATCCATAGTTATTGTCAGAGAAGGTCTTTCAGTAGAAAGCCTTCAGTGCAAGAATTTCTCTAGGGGTTCAAGAGGCAGTGCAGTGTCTTTTCATAGCTTGGATATAAGCGGTGCTTCATTATAACTAGTTAATGAACAGAAAATGAGGGGATTTGTACAAATCCTGTTACAAAATTTCTCCATTTTGAAAGGGATTGGGCTAAAAGGCAGGAGAAAAGAGTCATTGTACTGGAGAATAAGAGGAAAAGAGTGTGCCCTAAGGCAGTTGAGTGCTTTGCACATGATGGGAGGCTGTCTAGCTATTGAGATTTAAAATAGGATGAGACTTTCTATATGGATAGAAAATGAAGAAATGACCAAGGTGGACTAGGGCAATGCTGAACGTTCATCAGAACTGTACATAAAATACCTGACACACCTGGAGCAGAGTTTGACCAGAGTTGAGCAAATGGTGTGTTTATTAATTGAAATTACAGGGAAGAATTTGACATGGCTGGATTTTTATTGTTGTTTTGTCCAGCTGCTTTTTACCTCTGTGAAAACCAAGCTGCCAAGGCCATGGTGTTGTCATTGTACCTCTTCTTCCTGAGATGTATTTCTACATGTAGCCTTGTCATGGGGTGAATTTACAGATCCTTGTTCCTTATCCACCGGTGGTTCTGCAGAGGTCTTTATCTGTGGATACAGCACCTGAACATGTCCTTTGGGGCCAGGGCTTGTCTTCAAAGACCTGAGCAGAGCACTGACATTAGCTGTGGCGGCTCACTGCAGGAAGGATGGGACCTAGTCAAGAAAAGACATGGTTTTGCAATAAAATGAAAGATCAAAACAAAGTAGGATGAAGCCATGAAGGAGTTAGAAGGGATGAGGCTAACGCACTGCAAGTTACTAAGATTTTGGGTTGAGTGGAGCTGGTCCCCGCTCCCCAGACTTACCCAAGTTATGTTTAGAGACTTTGTATGCTTTGCGTATGGATGCAAAACCTGCCTGCTCCAGGGGAGAGCAGATGAGTTGCGGACTAATGTTTCACACTGCCAGCTTTTTGTCCAATGAATTGTGTGGTCCCACACATTATTTGGCACCAACATGTGTGGTATGACTCCTGTCCCCTAGGATAAAACAGAAAATGTA
>NW_010550684.1:21548-21778 GCF_000687285.1 Phaethon lepturus | reverse complement strand
CTAAGAAAAAAAAAAAAAATGAAAAAAAAAAGCCGTAATAAAACCGTACCATACGGCCGGTGAACTTCTTCACACGGCTGGTGAGCAGGAACACCTTCATGTGGGCCTGGGGCTTTCCAGCTGGGACTGCATCTTTCCCTTTTCCCTCTTCCCATTGCTGGAGCCCTTGTAGTGAAAAAGTCAATGCACGTGAGACCCGGATGTAGGTTTTATGAGACGTTTTAGGAGGG
>NW_010550684.1:2818-21013 GCF_000687285.1 Phaethon lepturus | reverse complement strand
AGTGAGCAGAAGTTTTCCTCCGTACCCAGCCTCCCAACCCCGGCAGAAAGCACGCAAACGTTGTTCTGCAGGCGCCCCGACCCGCCTGACCACGCATGAATGACCTCTGTTAAACCTCACAAGGCCGGCGTGGGTTTCTTGGCTTCACGGCCCTGAGATCACCGTGGCAGAGAGCCTTCGGACGCCTGCGGAGAGCGTCGGCGCCTGATGCCGTGCCAGCCGTGTGCGGGCCGCGGCGGCGGCCGGGCGGGGGGGGGGGCTGGGTGGGTGGTGGTGCTGGATCCAGGAAGGCTTGGATCCATATTTATGTCAGTTATTTCTGCAATAATGCTTGGCAGGGCAGTGCTGTGAACTGGTGGTCTGAGAGGCGATTGATATGGACTGCTCCGATGTGAAGCATCAGGAAGATGTGAAGGGAGAAGGGATTTTCTCTCTGCGTTCCCCACTGGGTTGTTGAAACTTTCTCCCGTGTAAACAGAACAGTTGCGCGAGCATCGTCAGTTTCGTTTTTCCCTTCTGATGCCATTTCATGCAAAGGAAAAGAGCTGCAAGCGTTTAGCTTGGCACTGTTAACTTTGGTAATCGTATCCAGGGCATAGAGTAGCATGGGCTGGTGCTTAATCATTAGCTCAGTGTCGTTTGAGCTTGGCAGACAAACAGAGGGTAAGAAATTGTGTCAGTCCGCCTGAGAGGAGCAGGTAGAAGACAGTTCGGGAAGGACGGCGTGCTCCCTGGGCTCTCGGTGCGCTCTCGTTGCCTCTCCAGCACAGCTGTTGCTGCTGCTGCTACCACTTTTGGAGAAAACGCCTGTATTTGAAGTGCCCGTCTGCTTGCAGCTGTTGTCATCTTTTAATTGGCGTAATCCTGTCGGATGAGAGTAGCACAGCTGTGAGCATCTCCTGCACTTTCACCCGACTGCCAGCCCCTCCTGTGTCATGCATAAGTACCTTATGTGCCCAGGGAGTCCCCTGAGGGCCATCTTTACTTACCTGGCTCTACAAAGAGGATTTCTCCCCTCTCCAGCTATGATTACTTCCCGGTCAGGGCATTTCCAAAAGGGACAGGGACACATGAACATGGCTGCAGACACTGCAGGTAAGACCCTACCCGGAGCACCGTGTGCATTTCTGGCAACTCATGCTCCAAAAATGTGACTTGACGCTGCAGTGGATGCAGGAGGGGTCTGTGTGGGCAGCAGGGAGATTAAAGCCTGACATGCAGTTTGAGATTAAAGGAGCTCTACTTGTTTAGTCTAGAAAAATGCAGAATGGGGTATATCAGAAGTTTATATATGCATCAGTGAAGGAAAAACCCAGGGTACTAGGTTATTAAACAAAATGGTCAGAGATGGAAAAAGAGCAAACAGGGATGAACTAGCCATTAGTAGACGTAGACTAGAAACTAGAAGCTGGCCCTTAAGGATCGGACTAACACTTCCATGGCAACAGTGGGGACAAATTTCCGTAGCTGTTTTTAAGACAGAGCTTGAGTGAGTTCATGAAGAGGATGAGCTGATATGCTTTCCTGCCATAACAGGTGATGGGACCGGATAACACAGGAGATCTTGTTTCCTCCTTTTATCAGTCTACTCACAACGTCCATGTATTAAAGTTCCTGCAGCAATTTTGCTGTGGAGCCTGAGATACTGCAAATGGAAAGCATATTCGTGGATTTGAATGCTGCACAAACACTGCTTCAAACTGTGAGCTGAACAAGGTTCATGGGATTAGGAGGGGGATGCCCAGCTGGTGGCTTGGTAGCTGACCACCCAAGGTAAACACGGTGCTTAGGAAACTGCAGTGCCGATTTATGCTGGGTGATGTTTGTGTTTGTTCAGTTGAATGCTGAATCCAGCCAGACATGAACCACTTTTTTTTTTTCCTTTTTTCTGAGATTACTTTTCAGCCATATCAACAGACAGACAACCAAAACCAGCATGGCCAGGGAGGAGGTGAGCAGGATTACAGCAGCCCCTCTAGGACTGCCTTGCACTGCAGCATGACCGTGGCTGCCTGTCCTCCTTGTGTCAGTATCAAACCACATTGCCAGCACCATTGCACGTGCTGTTGGGCTAATGAAAAGGCTGTTTTTCCACTGTGATGCTGCACGATACCAACTGTGGTTATGTAAGTGCTTGTGATATTTTCTGCCAAACCACAAGAGGTTGCACTTCTGTGATTAGTGCATACTCTCTTGTGTAGACAGCCCAGGGACAAGTTTTGCATGTTGCCTTCGGAGGGACACCCTAGAAAAGCTGAGAAGGAGAATTGTTAGGCAGACACTCAGTGTCTTCCAAGACAGCCAGTTTACATCCATCCCATGCTACCTTCTGATGTGGATGCGTTCCTCTTGTTCTTTTTATACTGGGTGTCTCGGACATACCGAGTTAGGAAGCTATATCTATAAAAATTCCTGGTTACAGTGAAGAATTTAAGGGAGTTTCCTCTTCTACTAATTGTTTCAGGATTTTTGTCATCTTTCCCACTTGTAAAAGTGTTTGGCTTTTGGTCTTCCAGAGGTTAAAAGGTGGACAAGCAGCAGTTGCTTCTGATTGAAAAGAATATGAGTGAGAATTCAGGATTTCCTGCTTAGGGAGAGCCGTGTGAATACCAGCGAATGAGCCCATTCCAAAGCTCATTGCACTTTAGTTAGATACCCATTTATTTCCGCCTTAAAAGCGCAAGTTGCTGAGGTCCCAGAGCTGGACTGTGGCTTGCAAAATGTCTTTTTCCTGAATTTTTGGTGGCAGGATTTGTTTGACAACATGCTAGTAAGCTCTTACGGATCTTCACCCAAGTTGAGTCATTTTCTGTATGATATGAAAATAATTCATGCCTCTGTGTCATCACAAGTTGTATGCGGTGCACAGAATGATGTATTCAAGGGAAGTTTTGCATCCAGTGGTTAGTAAGATCTTAATCTTCATGATCTCATGCATTATTTCTGAGAAATGTAGTCAAAAGAGCCACACTCATGTATAGCTGCATTGCAGAGCATTTGGACAGACTACTTTTTTCTTACACCCTTTCTTACTGCTTTTCCTTTCAAACAGAAGGTAGAAAATTTTGCTTCTCAAGTTTCTGCTGTTTTTGTGAATTAACCTTTCCAGACAATGTTAATGCACCCCATAGTCTTTCTTTTCACCCCAACCTTTCTTTTTAAGACTAAAGGCTTTTTCTTTTGATGGGATAAGCTTTTCCAAGTATTGAGAAAATTTTTTTGTATTGAGCAACTTTTTGCCTACGCTTTTCTTGAAATATGCCAGACAATATCACTCCTTGGAGCACCAAGTATCAGCTGATGTTGTATCACTACACACTGTGTTTTCCCAGAGATGGCACTTTTTTGTTAGGAGGATGGACATTTAGTAATAGTAGCAGTGTTTTATCCACAGAGGTTTACCAGGCAACAAAGGAGATGGGTTTTGTGGGAAGAAGCAATATCTTTTGTTAGACTGACTGAAAGAAGTAAGAAAAAAGACCAATGTTTTGAGCTCAGTACCCAATCATCAAGCTCACAGGCATGATGACTTGACTTTCTTCCATGAAGCCACACGATATTTTCCAGGTTTGCATGCACCAGGCTTCCCAGCCATGCCTCAGATAAAATTCTGTCCTCTTTTCCAAGATTTTTTCATTCATGTATGGAAATATGCTTAGCCTTTGGGATAAGTGATTGGAAAAGACAGGCTCGTCATATTGCTCACACTGCATATTTTTCATGTACTGTTTGAGATCTTGCATAGATTGTTGGGTGATAGACATAACTTCGAATCTGATCTTTTGTGTCACATGTAAAATGGGGATGATAAAATTATGTCCAACAGAAGAGGTAAGATGAACAAAGTGATAAATTTAAATTGGGAGATTTAGAGACTGGCCACTTAAAATTTCTAGCTCACTCTTTTCCAACCAGGAGGTTGGAGTGGAAAACTAAGTCTTTGTTCCTGTAGGAGGACTCTTGCCATGAGGAGGGAAGAGCAGTACAGTAGAACCATATTAATAATAGTAAAAATAATGATAATAATAAAAAATCAATAAATACCAGAAATACCTGTCAGTCCTTCCTGAGGAGCTCACCAGGCTGAATTCTTGGGCTTTCTTCCTCAGTCCTGCAGTTCTTATTACTGCAATATTGTGCTCATGAAGTTCAGTAGTTACAAATTGAGATTAGGCGGGATTAGACTCCTAAGTACTTCTGCCTAACTTTCAGATCATTAAAACATGTATTTTGCTGTTGCCAAACCTTGCAATTACTTAATGTCTTTGAGTGCTCATTTCCAGGACTGAGAGAGCCTCTGGCTCCTATTCAGCAGTGTCCTATGCCAGCCAGGCTGTATTCTGTACAACAGGTATGAATCCAGTTTTCTACCTTTTGTAAGGAAAAAACAGAGCACAATGATGCATTATTTCTCACACCAGTTTTGTGTTTGCACATTGCATACAGCGTAGACAAAACCAAAGGCATTTCAGGAAATTTCACGTCTTGGTGTCAAATGCCAAGAAGTGGTGAGCAGAGGAAAGGGAGCTGAGGTCTTCCTGACACTGCTAGGACTGGATCTGCAATACACTCTGCTCCATGAGATACGGCATTTCCGTGGGGCACTGAGAGACCGGGAAAATGCAGTGAACCATTTTAATGGGGAGTAAAATGAAGAATGAAAATTTAAAATCTTGGGTGTCTTTTCCTCTTGGGTTCTTTGAACACCAAAATAAAAAAAATAGAATATGGGTACTTCCCTCAAGCGCTGATTTTATGTGAAAATACAGCAAGTGCTGCATTCTTCAAAGACAGATATAAATTAGCAAGTGTCCTCATAAGCATACTTTTTGCATACAACTTGCAAAATATGCTATAAACACCTTTCTGATAAAAGGCACAGTGAGATTACGTGATTTTTCCCAAGGTGTCAAAGCTAGGGATTGGATTTGATCTCATAAATTCCAGTCTACTATTTTAACCACATGCATTGTTCACAGTAGGAGGTTTCATCTCTTTGATGCATGTCTCATCTTCTTTACTTATGGACAGCTGGAAGACAAACAACTTCTATGGCTTCATTAGCTTGAGTAAGTTCTTAACCTTATCCGAAGGCTTTGTATTTATTGGGAATAAAAGGAAGTGTAGAAAGGAAGCACTGGTAAATCCAGTGCTGTCAGAATCTTGCAGGAAGTGGAATGACCCTTGCTTGAGAAATGTAAAACCACAAAATGTGGGTGTGATATTTATTGGTATGTGCTTTGCATTCTCCTGTGAGGACCAATTGCATTTTGCATCGCTACTGTAAATCCTGCCTACCTTTTCCAAGGAGATTTCAACACTAACTCTTCTGAAAACAACCCACTGGAGAGAAATGCTGTGAGGGTTAGTATTTTGACTTCTGACTGAGTCCTGGAAAACCCTCCCCTGGTGTTAATGATTTCTGGTAAGAGGGAAGAAGGATGGGCTTTCAGACGCAGTGGGCATGCATTGGCATGTACCGTCAGTGTCGACAGATTCCGCCGTGGATGGCGCAGTGATAGCTCTTAGTGCCTTCCCTTTAATATATCTGTTTGTTCACTGTTTCTCCCTGAAGACAAGTCAACAATTGCATTAACTTTCTGAACTTGGTATGGGAATGTTTATATTGATTTCCTGACAGCAGCAGCAGCAGCTCTGTGATCTCTCATTTAAAATCGGCTATGGGGGGAAGCTGTTTCAGTATTCCTGGTTTTTTTTTTTAAAGGAGAGGGGAAAAAGAAGGCTAACTTTTGCAGAAAATAATCAGGTTATATTTATATGGATGCAAAAATTCAGATTATGTCTTTTTAACTGTTTACCTGTATGAATATTTCTTAATGCAAAAGATGTAAGACCAGCTTTTAACATGTTGTTCACAGTTAATTAACTATCCTGAATACGGATGATATATCACAGTATTTTTGGCTAGCAGTTTCTGAGCTATTCAAGAGCACTCGGTTCATCTGCTAGGAAAATCAAAGATCAGAGGTCTTCTTTCTAAGAAGCTTGTTTAATATTCTGTATTAGGCCAAAATGTTTTGTCATTAGGATTTTCCTTTGGTTCTGCTAGGTTTCAGGTGGTTTGGCAGACTTAGTTCACTGTCAAGTTTGCAGAATCATGTCTTAGTACTTAGGTTGACCTGTTCTGTATCTATATTCCCGTTTACCTTCAGAATTAAATCCTGTGATATAGTCTTCATCATGTAGGTAATAAACGCGGTACACAACCGTTAACAAAAAAAAGAAGACATTAAGGGGCTACAAGGTGAGGATGCATGTGGACAGGCTTGTTTCCATTCCACAGCAGCTGTTTGAGTATCTGGCCATGGGAAGGTTCAAAGTATGTGTGGAATGGCCGTTTCTCACCAAAATCCACATTTCTACCCTTGCCCATACTGAAGTAACTCGATGTTATATCAGCAGAAGGCACCTCTATTTTGTGTTTGTAACCTAAGTCCTCCTGTAATCCATGTTAGAGTCGTGTCCAGATTCTTACTGAGGAACAGGATTTGTCATTTGCTCTTCTTGTTGCTATAAAAACATACTAACTGGTGAAATATTAGCCACAGTACTCAGGTTTGTTCTGGCTTAAATCACTTTCAGCTACTGAAGAAATAATCAAAATCATTTGTTTCTTCCAAAATTGACTTCAGAAGTGTCAAAGCAAGGGGTCAAAATACAGAGAGAGGTAAAGGAGAAGAGAGTTGCTCCCATGTTCCTGAGCAAAGCCACCTCAGTAAGCTGAGCAGGAGCCAGGGCTTTATGTACTGTGCAGTCAGGGTTGTATAGATATTGTTAAAGGCACTGCTAAGTGATGTATGAAGTATATAATTTCAATAATTTTAAACAGATCTGCACTTTTACATTTTTTGAATTGGCACCACATCTGGGTTAGTTGTGCATGGGCAACAAATACGGGTGTAGTAACAAACTTCAGCTCAGGTGTGTGTTTGTTGTCTGCCAGCCAGTTGGTGAAGTAGGCACTGCAGTACTTCTCTTAAGCTTCTTCTTGGCTGTCTGTCACTTCAGTGTCAAGAAAGACAAAATATTTACCAGGAGATACATTTTCTCCCACAATTTATTTAACAAAACTGCCAAGCGTGTGAGAGTGCTGCAGGAGGACGTGCAGAGCAGCATTAGGACCATTTTCAGTACCCTGAGCTGATGGGGGAGCAGCGCTGAGTGCAGGCACCCCGGTTCTCTGCTAGAAGTAGCTGGAGAGACAAGTCTTGCACAGTTCTTCCTGCATCCCTGTAAATTTATTGGGGTGGGATTGCAGCAGTGCAGGTACTGGAGATAAAATATTGAGGATCACTGAGTCAGATTTGAGTCGATATACATCTAAAATTACTTCTTCCTCTACTGAATTAAAAAAAAAAGGCCAGTATAAGTTAGTTACTTGATCTGCGTGGCTGGATTTGCATCGGTGATGGTTGTGAGTACAATTGACATAAAAGAAAAGGAAACATGGCTATGGTGTGCATACAGCATCCCACCATTTCCTCGGCAGCAGAAGGGTACAGAAATACCATTTCAGTTCATCGCTGGAATAACATAACTGTAGAAATTAACAGAGCTTTACTCTTTTACCAGTTTAATCTCTTGGAGACTAGGCCTTGGCCTCTGCCCGAAGAACTGACAATTCATTAAGGAAAACGGAACTACAAGCAAAGCTGTGGCATATTCCAATGTTGCAAAGGGCTCAGTGTATTTTGGAGCAAACCCTTCAGTCTCGTGCAGGGTGGTAACTTTATTTACTATAGTGGTTTCATTGTGAGAGTGTCTATAGCAGCTTCTGTGTGCATTTATTCCGCAGAATCATGCCGATTGCCAAGTAGAGGTCAGGATGCCGGAGACAGGGAAAGGGAATCCCACCTAACAGGAGGAAAAGGGATTTCCTTTGAGGCAGGCTAAAAGAGAATAGCAAAGATAAAAATGCAAAGCTACAGATGGTCTCTGATAGCTGCTTCTGGACTTGTCAAGCAGAGTTGAATGCCAGCAGTGGAAATACAAACAAACTAGAGATTTGCAGGGGAGCGACCCTGCCGTGACGTGCTGTCCACCGTCGGCAGCTCCAGGAGGAGGAGTGGGAGGTTCAAAGGTTATCATCCTATTTATGCTAATTGAGTTTGAGCTAAGCTTTTCCCAAGAAAAAAAGCCTCTTATAGAATTAGTTATTCAGTTCCTCAGGGTGCAAGTGGAATGGCTGTAACATGGTCTTAGAGTCTGCTTGGGGGGCCCTTGAAGAGTACAACTGAAGGATTTCTCTCAATTTAATCATCCCTCGGATGAACAGCAACCAAGAGACCTGAGAGACTTGTGTGCCTTTTGCTATTTAGTCTGTCTGCAGAAGGGGGCCAAACATGTTCAGGTATACAGCACCGTGGCAGGTCCTCTGCTTGTCCATGGAGCAGGGGCTGAGGGTAAGAACAATATATTTTCATAATATTGTTAAACAAGCATAATTTGTAATCTTGAGAATGTGCTGTAAAGGGGAGGCAGTGTCAGAGCTACCTCCACAGGGATCTGCAGGGATGTGTCGTGTTTATTCCTTCATTGTGTATTTCCATGTTGCTATTACTTGAGAGAACAAGTCAGAAGAAATTATGTGAAAACATGTTGTGCGTGTTTATGTGTCTCTGCATTTGTATCCATACAGCAAAGGTATGTCACTTAGGCCCTCTGCATGTAGGAAGATACTATTAATAATTTTCATTTCCGTAGCCCCTTCTATCCCTAGGCTTTTCAAAGGTTTATAGGCACAAATTAATCAGTTAAACCTCATAGCAGTCTTAGGAGATGCATGTTAAGGTAGGGTTGCAGCCTGGATAAGTTAAGTATTTTATTCAAGGTAATGCAGCAAATCAGCAGCAGATAGGAGAATGAAATCCAAATCTTCTGATTCTGAGTCCCTTTAGTTGATTAATACCTGTTAGTGGTCTTGTAAACTGGATTTTCTTCAAGACCGTTAGCCTTGAGGACTCATGAAAGTACGGTTAACTGTAGCAGTAGAACAACTATGGGCAAGACTGACATCTGAAAAGTGTAAATTTTAGATCGACTTAGCCTGTCATTATTCACACAGTACATTGTAGTATTCTTTTCCATGAAAGCAGTCTGCTAGTCTTTGATGGCATTTAATATGAAAGAGTTACTTTGCAATTCCAAAATAACTATTACGTTTCATCAACTCTCCTGATTTTATCACAACTCTTGAAATACTTGGTATGGTTTTTCTTTCCAAAAATGCCAAATGCCAAAAATACCTTTAATTTTTGAAAATAGGTTTCTGCCTCAAAAGTTGCAAAGAAATACTGAAAAATATGGCTTCTAAATAGTACCCCCTGATTTGCCTCTTTCTGGCCCCCACCCCCCCAAAAAGGGGTAAATCACAATCAAAATGCTATTTGTATCAATCTGGTTCTACAGCCTGCAAGACTTGGGTCTCACTAGCTTTTATGATTCTTGAAGATTGATTTTTTTTAATCAGTCTTTCTAGAAAGTGCATACTTGGAAACAGAATGATCAAGGTCTGTGTACACAGCTGGTTTTCTGTACAAGGATAGCTTGCATTTGTTGTTGCTAAGTCCATTTTGACTATTCTCTTTCTAATCCTTTTATCTTAAGGCATCCAAACTACACAGATTGTGTAGATCACTTGTCAGTCATTACGTAATCTTCTTTGGGGTGGAGGTGGGATTTCGTGCTGTCAAAAGGGTGGCACCAGGACTTCCGAAGTGCTGGTATTTGTGCAAAGTCCCCTCCTGAAATGGGCTTTCTGGAATGGTTGTGGGATCTCCTTCAGCAGAGGTTTTAGGTTTTTAACGATGCCTTACTACATTATAAAAGCTTACTTCTGGATAAATATAAATCTGCAATATATGTGGTACTGGCTTTCACAATCAGCTGTGAAAACACTGTGTTTTTGCAGAAGCTTCTCCCTTCTTTTTCTTCCTGGTGTCCTAATCAACGATTACTGGAAAAAAAAAAATCAGAAAGTCCATTAATTGCTTTTTTATCCTGGTTCTATTTTAACGTAGACAGCTCTGCAGTCATAAGTCACAGCATAGCTGAGATGCCCAGTATATTACCAGAAGCTGTAGATGAAAAGAAAATTTGGCTGTGTGTCCAGTGGCTCCCTGAAGGCATGGCATTCTTCATTGAATTGTATGCAGTGCAGAGCTGTTGAAGTACCAGGGCAATGATAATAAATTTTGGATGTTTGGATCCAAATGCATTAAGGTGTCAGAAAGCAGAATGCCAGCATTGGCTGCAATTCAGTCTCAGGGCTTCAATTCAGGGTATTGCCTAAACCAAAAATTAAATAGGGTGCCTGGGGAACACTCACATCAAATGAAATCAAGTGCCCACTTTCTGTCAAAAAGGTTGAAAGATTAAATACCTTTACTGTCCTTGTAGTACAATCTTGTGGTTGTGATACCAGCTCAAACAGGAATGTGTATATTTCTGTTCTAATTTAAATCCATCAGGCTGATGGCCATTTCATTGAAGTAAGTGGTGCCTTCAGCTTTCTTTCCTTCATTGCTTACTCAAAAACAGGCGGACATGGCTTCCCCCAAATAAGTGGTACACCCCCATATGGATGAAGTCATACCTGCTATGGCTATGCCGGGCTATGGAGTCATAGCCTGCTGTCCACATACGATGCGTTCGTTACCCACATGCATGGACAGCTGTCCAGGATCAAGCTGGGAAGTGTTATATACAGCTGTGCTCAGAAGGTCCAAATTCCACAGGACTTTCTCTGCGTAGTGCTAGGATGCTTTGAAACCTCAAGTATGGCAACGATGTGGAAGCTGTCCAGAGCCCCTGGTTTACAGTTCTGCCTTGTACGTGCCGAAAACAAATAATGAAGTTTAATATAAATATTTGTTTCTGTAAGTTATTTCCATTTCTTTATTGCAATGAGCTAGTTTAGTCAAGCCAGTGATCAATTTCACATTACCTTTTGCCTATGCAGGCACTGTTTTACATTAATGTTTATTAAATCATATTAATTAGATAGCTGATGAGACTACACCATTGACCTTTCTGGAGGAAGGCTGCAGTATTTCATCTCTACTGTTAGGCAAGCCTGTGGTCCAGCCAAAACCACCATTTAGCATTTCATACTTGGAAGACTGTCCAGCTCACCTTTGGCTTGCATGAAAGGCGTGGTCAACATTCAGGCTTACAGCCTGCTCCTGCCCAAGTCAATGGCAAAACTCTCCTTTGTTTGAATTGGTGCACAGCTGGGTCTATGAAGGTAAGGTGGCAGTAGCTCGAAGGTGCTATTTATAATGATACCAGAAGTGGAGAATTTTTGCTGGAACATTATTGCTAGGGGCTTTGGAGTTAGCACAGATACGATTAGTGAAAAGGCAGGGCCACCTCTAGTCTCTTGGTACATAGCAAAACTGTTCTAAGACTAATCAGGGGCACATTCAGCCAGTGCAGTATTACTAGTAATTTGATTTAATGAACGCTGCTCACTTAAAAAGCTGTAATTTGTGCTCAGCCCTTAGGAAGTAGGGAGGAACTGCAGGAACATAAATTCCCTAAAGCAGAGGCACAGCCTTTCCAGGTGTGTGACTAAAGGACATCATAAGCCTTATCAGAAACAAATGCAGACTATAAATCATTATTGTTCTGCAGTTGCTCTGTCAGGTTAGGCATTCTGAATTTTACTGAACTGTTGAGTGCTGCATGTTTGCACTAAATCTTTTTGACTTTAAGACCAGATAGAACTGAAAAGGTCTTATCGGTAAAGGTAGATGCGATCCTTTAATCTCGCTGGGGTGCATTTTGCTTGCCTGAGCAGTGCTTTTGCTTTATACATACATCTGTTTGTTCTAGCATCTCTAGATTTTAGTACTTCATTAGGTGATGTGGTAAAGGCAAGATTTGGAAGAAATACTCAAGTTATCATTACATGCAAATAACCTGTTTCTAGCTGATGGTTCCCAGATTACAATTACCACCTATTAACTCTGATACTGAAAGCAAGTAAATTTTCATACCTAACCAAAACTGTTCTCATTATGTCTTCAGTGATTCAGATGAATTAATGGCTTGTTCTCCTCAGCGTACCAAGCTGATAGAATTTCCTGGAGTTTTTCAGGAAGGAGGCTCTTGAGAGTGGTGTCTAACATAACTCTCCGGCCCTTACAAGACCCTGTGTTCCCACGCAAATAAACAGCCCCATGCAGTGAAAAATAATCATCTTGTCTTACAGCTGAAGTGGTGTTTTCAGACCGGTAATTTCTCTTGGTAACAAGTAATACAAAAACATCCTAGGAGGAGGTGACTTACACTTAACATTATGCGGTAGCAGAAGATGACTCTGATTGCATAGATTTAGATCAGGTACTGCCAGTCCTCTTCTAAGCACACAAGGTCCTAACAGATCACCTCAGCGTCCTACAAAGTAAACAAAATAAATGGCAATGAACGCCCAGCATGACTGGATGGTATTTGCTTGCAGATAAGTGGTTCAGTCCTTTCTGTACTCTCAGGTTTTTTGGTTCAGCTCATTGGTTCATGGAATGGAAGGAGCATAGAAGAACTTCAGCTTGCTTTTAAAATAATGGAAGAAAGGTTTCTAGCTTTTTCTGGTTGCAGAGAAAAGCTTGAACAAAAAGGTCAGGCTGACCTCTGAGGGCTTAATGAGCATGAGGAAAATAAAAAGGGGTGTATAGCTACATTTTTGTGCTTTTAAATGGCATTTCTTGGCTTTCTGGGACTTAGTAATGACGTCTGAGCAAATGGAATTAGTTTTATTGCTGTATGAGTTAGGGAGGTTTAGTACCATCAAGTGCCAGCAATACCTGTTTGTGCACATTATTATAGTAACATGGGTCATTTTATCTCTGTTACTGGTAGTTACTCTGCTACAAACTGCACTTAGACAACTTCTACCTTGTTGTTTCTGTTGCTATGTGATGCCCATAATTCTACCACATAAAAGTGCTCCCAGTTCTCTTCAGCTTCCATTTTTCCTCTTAGTCTTTGGTCTTTTATCTGCCCAAGATACAGAAGCACTCACTGCCCTTTGTTTTTCATATGACCAATGAGCAAACAGTTACATTTTTAATAGATTGAAGAGGAGGCTTGTGGGAATGGGATTTGAATAGCTGTACTTTAAGGATTAGGGGGTGATGTTTCCAGGCTGTATGTTCAACAGAAGACATTTTCAGTTTTCTCTTGAAAACTACAAATGATACTTGTTAAGCATTTACATTTTTGTAATTTAAAAAAAAAAATCTACTGTTTTCTTGTACATGTCATATTGTGGAACTTAAACCTCATAAGAATTAGAATTTTAAAATGTGATTTTTAATGGGATTGGAAAGCAAAAATACAAGCAAGCGTACTTTAAATGGAGAGTAATTAACTGAGTGGAAGAGGGAAGGTCCCATACTGAAGTCTCGTGATATTTATCTGTTTGCCCTTGAGTAGCCCAGCCATTTCAAACCAAGAAATCTTGTTCCAAAATTGAAGAAATGCAAATAAGCAAAACACATTAATTTGAATTAATAAATTGAGGACCCCAATATCTAATTTACAGAAGCATTTTCTAACAAGGAGAAGGCCTGACTCTTTGTATAGTTCCTTACTTTGTAGGTTGCAGTAATACTTCTTGCTAATTTTTAGCAACATAATTTTAACTGTGCACTTCAGAACCTAAACCTGTATTTCTCCAAAGGCCTTAATGCCTTTTGACTTTTCTAATTATTTCCTTCACTGTAAAATACATCTGCTTTGATACTGAACATCATTGTGGGCCAAATAAGAAATACTGTCCTCAGTGTACTGGCATCAGCTTGGAGATTGCTAGGTAATTTCTGAATGCAACATCAGAGCAAATCCAACGAATAGTGTAGGCACCAAAGCATGAATTTTGCTGATACTAATGAAAATCAGGAAACCACAAGCCAGGAAATGGGAGCTCTAGACATCCACAGAACTTACTGCAAACATCAAAAAATTGCTTAACATGTTGCAGAGTATGACACATTAATCTCAGTTGAGGTCAGCCTGGATTTAGGATTTAAGTCTTAACACCCTGCATGTAGGAATCGCAATCACTTGTCCACCAGTGGGGCAGAAAGGAAATTATGGTGGCAGCAGACCCTAGTGGAAGAACCTGAAATAAAGGGAGGACAAGGTGAGGGATAAACAGACCCACACATCCAGGAACAGAAGGCATAGGAGGGCCTTATAAGAAATAGAGGTCCCAGTGCCCTTGGTGTCAAGAGACTGGAGAAGGCAGAAGAAAGGTAGTAATGATCAAGCAGGGGAAGGAGGAGTGATGGTATCAGCAGGTTCCCTGACCAGTAACCAGAAGCTGGCCAGCAGAGGTGTCTTAATCAGTTTTGAGCTGACTGCCATGTTCACTCTCAGTGTTCAGTGAGAAAGACTTCAGGGCCTCTTCTCAAGACAGTTATAACTATATGTTTAAGCATGCTGCTGTGTACCTTCACCGCCATTTTCTAGCAGTAATAAGAACCACATTCTGATGTGTTCATAATTTATTGTGAGCCATTTTGTTATAAATTCTAAATAATTAAAACTTGGCTCAAGTTCCCATTAGAAGGTCCTCGCTCATTTTGTTCTGGGAAAGCATACCTGGACTATGGAGCTTTTGCTGAAGTCAATTTTTTATCATCATTCCTGAAAGAAGAACTTGTCCAAGCCATGGCAATCATCAGGGAAAAAAGTTCTTGAGCAAAGTCACAGTAAAAGTCATCATTAATCATAACCCACCCACATCCAGGCACCATATCAGCAGACACTTCCGGAACAGTACTGTTGGTATTCATGACTCATTATATTCGCGGAATATAAAGTTTAAAGAGTCAACTGTGATCACATTATGACTGCCACTGTGACATAGACCACTGGATTTCCCTAAACTGACTTCTGTTTGGATTAGAGCTTATCTTTTATAATAACATCCAGTTTTGATTCCACATGTCCTGCAAAGGAGCATTCATCACAGCCTGTATTAAATTGTTCCCTTCATTAATAATACTCACTGCTAAGAGCTTCCTGTTAGAAGATATGCGTTATTTTACTCTTGGTTTCCCTGAACACTCCCCAGTGCAGCTAGAAATGTCTTGTGCTCCTTTCTCCTCTGAGGAGTTGACTTTGAAGATTGTTGAGTGATTGCTTATTTTCCTTGCATAACCTGTGGGCATGGAAGAAGTTCTGATTTATGGCTTTAATTACAGTCTGTCTAACCATCTAAAAAACCTTGGTGTCTTCCTTCAAGTCTTACCCTTGTTGTGATGTCAACACACGCCTGTGCTGGGAATAGTCATGTTGATGCGATGTGCATGGCCTATACTTTTCGTCCATACTCCTTTTACGTTCTTGTCACCTGATATTGCACCCTACCTTCATGTGTCCACCTCTTTGCTTAGCTCTGATTGGAGTCTGTGACCAGGTTATTGTTGCTGTGTTGAAACTAGGATAGTGTCTAGTACATTGAGGTCCACATCTGGACTGCGTAGAGCTTCTGAGCATTGATCAGATTTCCTGATGAAACGGTCAAGGTGGAGTGTCTTCGTTAGAGTTCTTTTTGCAGTTTTGGCATAGTTTGGGGCTGTACTTACACTACCATTTCCACTACAAAATTGAAATATCAGAGACTTGCATCTCCACCCTTTGGGTTGGATGGGGGCCGTGGGCAGTCACATGCATCCATCACTGCAGAATGGGCATGTTTAGAGGTGAACCCAGCAGCCACGTGAACTCAGCCTGTGTTACTAGCCTAGAATGGTCCTTCTGGCAAACCCAGGGATGAGGTTTCTGTGTACCGTCCAGAGTGGTGACAGGATGCAGCATGCAGGTGTGAGTCTGGGTGAGCTCAACTTCGAAGACGTACCCTTAATTACACTGCAGGTTTTGGCAGTGTTTCTGTAACAGCTGGCTGTTGCATCACCTCACAAAACTGTGATCTTTATCCTTTTTGAGACCATGCTAATTGGCAAAAAGAGATGTCAGTGCTAACGTACCAGTAAGCACATTAGCCAAAGATTCTATGATTCTGGGATTCTGTGTTCACAGTTCCCTAATTGAAGGCTTGTATTACTTTTGGGTAAATTCTAAGCAGAGAGGCTTAACTAGTGAAGGTCTGTCCAGGTGTGTTTCTGGAAGTTATCAGCTGACATACCATGAAATACTTCTTTTATGGATGTCTACACAGATCTCACAGTTGGAAGGTGTAGCCATGCAAAATGGCACCCATTGAGCAACATGCTCTTTCCATGCCCTGACAGAACAACCATGGGGTCCCACTCAGGTCTCAGTCAAGTCGAATTATCCTTTTGCAAGCTGGCTACTTCCCCTCCTAGTCAACAGGGTGAATAATGATTGTCCTTGGTTTGGAGAAGTATCAGCCCTTGGACTGTGGTGTGGGTGTTTTAAATTCAGCCATCAGCAAACTTCTGAAGTAATCTGGGTAACTTTCCTATTGAGGTTGTGATGAAAATTAAGGTAGCACTGTACACCTTTCAGAATCTAGGATTCTCAAGCATTAGAAGTTATGTTAGTGATCAGATTGGCCTTCTGGCATACATTTTTGTTTTTCCTCTTGATGGGACTTTGGCAAATCCTAAACTTGCAAAGTTGAACACCTGAAATTCAGCGTTTAAATCTGAACATATATGCATCAGTAACATCTAGATGTATCAGTCCCAGAAACAACTTTTTAAGGTGTCAGGAACTGAATCTGGGAGTTTAACTTTAAGCACCAGGGTTCCAGCATTTTTATTTGAAGGGCCTGGTTTGCAGTGTTTGTGGTTCCAAAAAACAATGAGCTCTGCTTTCAATACATCTGGAGCTGGTCCAGCTCTCTACTGTTGTCCATGTGCAAGCTGCTGCTCACCATTCCAGAAGAGAGGTTGTTTCCCACGTCCATCCCACTTGCAAACAGCAAAACAACTTGGTTTTCTTCAAGTGGCTTTTTTTTCAGTGAGTGACTTTTTAATGGTACATTTGTATCTTTGTATTCACAGAATTGTTGACAGTTCATGGTGATTTTGAAGTGGTGCTATGATTATGGGTTTAATTTTATTTGTCTTTTAATACTAGACCTACTAAGAGGATTTTTTTTCACCTGTGATGTAAGAAATGCTAAATGCTATCTGATAGAAATGCATTTGTTATTTATAGGTAAATCCAATTATTCAGTTAGTTAATGGATCTTAAAAATAGCTGTAAGAAATGGTCATTCATATATTTTCCAGCAACTGATTGCTACTTTTCCCCATGAAAAACATCTGTTCTGATTAATTGATCGGTGGCCATTTAGCTTTGTGAAAGGAAAACCACACGTGTAAGCATAGCTTTATCTTACATGTTGTAGATAACAGACAAATCAGTGCTTATTGAGCCACCCTGTAATTGCATTAGTCTGTAAACTTCTGGTGGCCTGGTTTCCTCTTACTAAACTGAATGAGAAGGGTTGGAGACATGCTTGGATACTTGCACTTGTAGATTAGAGATTTCCTTTTTTGGAGGTCTTCTTTACTGGCTTGTTTTTTCTTTGGAAATGAGACATGGTTTTAGTCTAGTGTTATTTTTTGTTCTGCCAGAAAACTGTAATACATTAAGTCTTGCATGTAAAAAATGTTCGTTTGTTCTAAGCTAAGTTTATTTATAGCTCACAGATCTCACATGATGAGGACTGCCAGCTTTAAGTCACCATATAGAATACAAATTGAGTTCTGAGATTAGCTGTTGTATTTATTTTTCTAGTTATGATAACTAATTTAGGTCCCTACCTTATTTTGAATGTGTCCATTTTGATAAATGATATTCAGCCCATAGAGTACACACGACTGCTGTCTGTAATTTAGTGAGTTGCAAAGCACATAAAAAGAAAAATAAAATGTATTTTTATCCTACTCGTAAAAGTTCTTTTTGAACCAGCAAGTTCTTGTTAACCTGCCAGTCAGAAAGGGAAACCACCAAAACTAACATGTCAGTTGGAGAAGAAAAAAAAGTGCTGCAATGTTTTTGTTGTGTGAAAACCGCATTGAGATTTTTCCCAGCATCCTGGGTTCCTAAACTCCTGCATCAAAACCAGAGAAGCCACCTGGGGGCAATAAAGATAGACAGGTGCTGAAGGGTGCTTTAGGAGCCTACGGCAAGGGGAAGGAGTTTTGGGCAAGGGGCAAGAGTTTTCAA
>NW_010550684.1:0-2787 GCF_000687285.1 Phaethon lepturus | reverse complement strand
GCTGCTTCAGCTGGCAGCTGCCACTGCCGTGGCCCCTTCTCCTGGCCCTGTGGCTGCTGAGCACCTAAGAAAGCAAAGTTTATCCCAGATCTTCTGTGTGACCAGAGAATGCTGTTCAAACAAGAGCTAGCCAAACACCAAACAAATAGACAGTTTGTACTCCAAACCTCAGGCTTTCAGCCTAAAAGTGATTACAGTTCCAGTACTTTTGCAGTAACAATAATGCAAAAGAAATCTTGGCGTTAACCCTCTCCTGCAAGCTGAACCTGTGTTTACTAACCAGTTGGTTAAAAAAGTGGCAGTGCAAAATAAAAATACAGTTAATGCTCGGTCTAAAGTTGTGACCCTAGAAAGGCAGACAGTGCCGGAGACTCCATGGAGTCCTTCGGGGTTACGCTGTTGCCCTTTTCCATGGGTACCTGTTGAGCTGTGGAAGAGAGAAGGATCAATATAAAACCCTAAAAAGGACTGATGCCAGCGTGGGCATGTAGTTTTCCTCTGGTGGACAGAGGACAGCTGTAACGAGAAATTTCTCATTAAGCCCCACG
This sequence comes from Phaethon lepturus, assembly GCF_000687285.1. Taxonomy (NCBI): domain Eukaryota; kingdom Metazoa; phylum Chordata; class Aves; order Phaethontiformes; family Phaethontidae; genus Phaethon; species Phaethon lepturus. The sequence continues at coordinate 2,239 of NW_010550684.1, read as the reverse complement.
CTGCATTTTACTGACAACCATCCTTTCCCTCCCTATGGTTGTCTGTGTGCAGGGAGGTGGGAGAAGGCTTCAAAATGGGCAAATTTTTAGTTTCATGCTAGAGTAATAATCTAAGAACAGAAGCATGAGTCGTGTCTTTCCCCTTTGATGGCTATCTTTCACTTGGTGGTGCTCCACAAGTAATTCACAGGATGGTGATCCAGCCCTTCCTACCTGAGTGGGAGGCTGATCTGCTTCTGCCCCAGGACTGTGTTGCAAAGTTGTGATGAAATTTTGGCCCAGTTTACCCTATTGCAGGAGAGGATTTCCTGCACTGGAGGGAGAGGAGATGTTGGCACAGAGCCGTTCACAAGCAGCTTCCAGGTAAAATGGAGTGGAGACATCTTGGAGCCTTTACAGCATCTCAGGTGCAGTCTCACACCTAAGGCATTAATGCCTGGCTGTCTAACTCACCAGTTTGGTTCCCTGCCATGAGTCAGACATTTAACATGTTGCTTATGCTTATTGTTTTTATAAGCATTCCCCAGTGTTAGGTTATCCCAGTTTGGTGACTGCTTTACTAGAGAGAATCGGGGGCTGAACCTCCACACTTTTGGTAAAATGTACTAAGAAGATGGTCTCCTAAGAAAGGAAAACATTTTAAAAAATATTGGTTTAGGTAATTTTGTGAAATTGAGATAATTCTCTGGCCCATTGTGAAGCACCTGGGTGCCTACTGTGTGGTTTGAGGTCTTTGTATGGTCAGACTAGAGATAGCAAAGCATTGTTCCGTCTGTCATCCCTGTAACAGCAAAAGAAACACAGGTGGGCTTCATAGGTTTCTTCTTGTGCCTACACTTTCCAGATTGCATCCTTTAATACATAAAAATGCAGTGCCATCCCATGTTTCTCCAGCTGCCTCTGTGCGGTCTGTTACACTAATCATGCAGATGTACAAGTTGGGAAGACACTCCAAGCTGGGCAGCCTTCCCCAGACCTAAAATGTGCCATGCGATAGCACATACTGGCACATAGATGCATGAGATGAAGCTCAGCATAAAGTCATCCTCTGGCCTCACACTGAGTTATTACTGCTGGGCCTGTTCCCTGTTTCCCTCTAGCTATGAAAGAGTGCCGGGAAGAGGAAGGGATGAGCTCCTTCTCCGTGCAGGTATGGTCGCTGCTGGAGAGAGCTTTGCACTGCCACTAAAGACAGCTGCAGACAGGGGACACAGTCTAGTACAACATTTGCAATTGCTTTTCAAAACCCTGCATCCTTGTCATTGTTAGAGCCTTAATTTGCTGAGCAGCTGGTTTGAGCCCAAGAATTCATTATGGGTTGATTTTAATGTTGCTATTCTTGTAAGAGAAGAAGGGAATTAAAACCAAATGTCTCGGTGCTGATGTTTGCCTGGAGTGTGAGACAGGACGTTGGTTTAGAGACTGATATGTTAGCCCAGATTGTAGCTGAATACTTGAAAATGTCAAGCAGGAGGACCGCTGGGCAGTTGATGAGCTGTGTTACAGCATTGTGTTCGGAGTGGGATCCATACGCAGAACCTCAGCAGAGGTCAGCTTGGGCTGAGGCAGGATGAATGGAGTCAAACCACAGGGATCTTGCTATTACAAGATGCTACGCAGAAGGCACGTGGCTTGATACACTTCAGCATGACCTCTTTTACCAACCAAGGTGCGAGCAGGTGGTGGATAGAGGAAGCCAGAGGAAGAAGAGGGACAGCTGACACTGAAGAGAAAGCTTGAGGAAAACCAAAGACCAATAGAAGGAAGAGAAAACATTCAGGGAAAAACTCAGAAAAGAGACATTTCAGACGTGCGTGTTTATGTGGGTCATCGTCATTGCTAGTTATCCCATCTTCAAGAGGCAGCAGCTCCTGCTTCTCAACAGTGATGGAGCAGAAGAGGCCTCTGCCAGACCTCCCCCATGGAGCTGCTGTGATGCTCCTGGCTTCCTGAGAGAAAGCTCCTTTTAAGTGATAAATGGTGGTGGGGTCTCTTGTCATGGACCGTTGTCTTGGGATCTGGTGCACAGTTGGCAAGTCTTCTGTCGGTGGTAAACATCTTCATTAATAAATGTAGCTTGGAAGATGTAGCTTACAGCAATGCATCCAGAACTCGTGCCCCACACAGATGTGACAGAGCGCCTGGAGGGTAGGCTTCAGCAGCTAGGGAGCCACCATATTTCTTCTCATCTGGGGCTGGTCTTGTTCGATATTTTTATTGATGATCTGGATGAGGGGAT
>NW_010550683.1:409-1096 GCF_000687285.1 Phaethon lepturus | reverse complement strand
AAAACGGGAGGGCTCGCAACAGCCTCCAGGCAACAGCCCGCCCCACCAGCCACCCCGGGGATGAGTTACAGCGTCGGGATAAAAATACGAGAGGCCGCGCCGGTGCTTAAAAGCGTGCACCGGGCACCCCCAGAGTGCCAGCACCGGGAGACGGTGGCCGCGGTCTGCGCTTTGCCGTGCCACAGCTCCACCAGAAGCCTTCCCGCGCGGCCGTGGCGAGCGATGGCCACCTCACGGCTGAGAGGGCGAAGCCAAGGGAGAGATGAAAAGCCTCATTTTTCAGATGCGCTGCAGGTGCCCGCTGCCCCCAAAACCACCCGGGCTTGGCCGAGGTCGTGGCATGGCCGCGGTGGGAACCCGGCTTCCCCGTCCCCAAGCCCTCGGATCCTTCGTCCCCCCGTGAGCCCCAGCACCAACCACAGACGCAGCAGCTCCAGCACCGCGTTCCCCAAGGGACTTCTTCCCTTTAGAGAGATGGGAACAGACTTTTTGTGGAAGAGGAGAAACACCCGTTAAAGGGCCCGAGGCGCTCGGCGGGGCTGGTTGCACACCAGGAAATCTCTGGAAACTCCTTTTCTTATTTTCACGATTAAATATGACCAAGAGCGGGAGGTGGGAAGGGAGCGGGGACCCTGCAGCCCCGCACCACGTGAGATGGAACACAAGCAGCGCCCGGGAGGCTCTCTG
>NW_010550683.1:0-298 GCF_000687285.1 Phaethon lepturus | reverse complement strand
CAGCCCCCCCCAAGCCCTCCCGGACAGACAGACGGACGGTCAGGCCCCACAGCCTCCTCCAGCCCTGGCTGCCAGAGCGTCCCGAAGCCCAGATTTTTCGACTTGGCAGGGCACACACCAGCTCTCGCTCCGTGTTATTAATCCAGCGCAGCTGAAACAACAGGGGCAGGGCGGCCGCGCCGTGCCAGCGCTCCGGCAAAGCCGCCCCCGGCTCCCCCGCTACCACCTTGGCCGGGAGCTGGCGAAGCAGGAGCAGGACCGTTACCGCTCCGGGGCCCCTCCGTGAGGAATCCCAGGC
>NW_010550682.1:0-1221 GCF_000687285.1 Phaethon lepturus | reverse complement strand
CTGCAGCCCGTGGGAAGGACTCATGTTAGAGGAGTTCATGGAGGACGGTCTCCCTTGGGAGGGCTCCCAGGCTGGAGCAGGGCAGAGTGTGAGGGGTTCTCCCCTGAGGAGGAAGGAGCAGCAGAGACAGCATGTGATGAACTGGGAGGATGGGAGAGAAATTGGGAGCAAAGCTGACCCCACGAAGACAGGCGGGGGGGGGGAAGGTGTTTTAAGATTTGGTTTTATTTCTCATTATCCTACTCTGATTTTGATTAGCAATAAATTAAACTAATTTCCCCAAGTTGAGTCCATTTTGCCTATGACGGTAATTGGTGACTGATCTCTGCCTGCCCTTATCTCAACCCAGGAGCCTTTCGTTATATTTTCTCTCCCCTGTCCAGCTGAAGCGGGCAGTGATAGAGCGGCCTTGGTGTGCGCCTGGCCTCCAGCCAAGGTCAACCGACCGCAGACAGTTATGTGGGAATGGCAAGCAAAAAAACCCAAAACTAATACAAATTTCAAGTTCTGTTCACCCAGGGGAGGGGAAGGCAAGAAAAATCACCAGGAAAAGCTACGCATTTATCTACAGCAAAGCAACCAGGCATGGGGCAGTGACATCGAGGAAAGGCCAGATGGTCCTTGCCTTAAGGCAAAGAGGTTGGGAAAAACCCTTTTCAAGGGCAAGGTGAGGACATCGAAACACCTCTGTGAGTGCTTATACCGAGTTACATGGAGGATCTGGAGTAATTATGCCAGAGGCAACAGGTAACGATCTCCCAAGTGGATGACTCCGATGAACTTTGCTCAGGGCGTTGGAAACATTTCCAGGAGACTCACGGGGGGGAGGGGGAACCCCGCAAAGCTCATCTCCCCCACTCCCCATACAACAACATTGCAGAACACAGCAAAAGCACAACCCTGCCTCAGCGACCCTTTTAAGGTCCCTCGGAGCCAAACTAGCCCTGGCGCCGAGGAGGAGCTTCCAAGGGGCAGCCACCCACTCTCCGGGACAGGGCGCCCTGCCGTGAGGGGACAGCAGGCCCCGGGGAGCCCCGCACAGGCCTCACGCCCGCTTCGCCCCGAGCTGCCCGCGAAACTACAACTCCCAGCACGTCCCGGGGCCGGATAATAGGCGGGGCCTCCACCTCACCGCTTCCTAATTGACGTGCGCGGCGACCATTCTGCGAGCAGCAAGAGCGCGGTTCCCCCAATAGCCGGAGAGCGGAGGCGGACGTTGCC
>NW_010550681.1:861-1093 GCF_000687285.1 Phaethon lepturus | reverse complement strand
GCCGTGGCAGCGCCGCCGCCGCGCTCGGCACAGAGATTTAGCAAAATGGGAAGTTTCTGAGCACGATGCCGGCAACGGGGCGGGCGATTCCCACCCAGAGGGGACAGGGTTTACGAGAGCTGGGGGCATTCGTCAGCTAAAATAGCCACTTACCGTCAGCAAAAATAAACCCCAACCAGGAAAACCATCTCGGATTTGGCAACGCTGCCCCGTCTGCAACGGCCGCGGCCTT
>NW_010550681.1:413-731 GCF_000687285.1 Phaethon lepturus | reverse complement strand
AACCGTGCCCGAAACGTCTCATCTGCCCCAAAACCTCTGGAGCGCAGGGGACGGGATGGGGCTGCCGGGCAAAGCACGGCTTGACGGCACCTTCCCTCCGCTCTTGAGCTGGACACGGGGTGAGCTCTGCCGTACCACCGCAGAGCCCTCGACTGGAAAGCTCTGCCCAGTCCAAACTGGGCAGACTGGTGCGGGTGGGTGGCCAGCACCCAGGGGAGGTGACACGGCTGGGGACAGAAATGTCTCCTTGCAGCCATGGTGGGAGAGGTCCGATTTCCTCCTCCTCCTCCTCCGCCAACCCTTCGCTGACCAGCGCGG
>NW_010550681.1:0-244 GCF_000687285.1 Phaethon lepturus | reverse complement strand
GGCGAGCAGGGGCTTCCTCCCACGAGACACCGGTTGCCCTGCCCAGTGCAGGGGCTGGGGACACTGGGAGGGCTCCTTCCCACCCAGCCTGGCTCCCCACAGCCTCGGGGGGGACGCGTCTCCCCTTGGAGGGTGGCAATGGGTTTGTTGAGGACGTGGCGGGAGAAAAACCCACTCAAGGATGTGGTTCCAGCCCCTGCGGGGGTGTTGCATCCCGTGCAGGGGTGTTGCAGCCCGTGCAGGG
>NW_010550680.1:0-25666 GCF_000687285.1 Phaethon lepturus | reverse complement strand
TGCTGGCCTGCCGGCGCCTGGCCCTGCGGCGCTGCGCCCTTGACCTCGTCCGCCCCCGTGCCAGGCTTGGCCTCCATCTGGCAGCGTCTTTGTGTGCCTCCAGATGCCTGTCGGGAGTCTGGCGGTTATCTCGTAGCAAGCATGAAAGCGTAAAATAAAACCAGGGAATGACGCCCAAGGGCACTTGTCTGCTGAGGGAACACTTTCACATCTGGACATACAGCCCACTCGAAGGGAGGTGTGGAAGGTGCTTTTGGGAGGGAGTAGTAAATCTTTAACAGATAAGTCCCTTTTCCCCCAAATAGTTGTGATTTAAATATTGATTCGGTCCTGCCTCTCTACGGCTGTATCTGTCACGTTCTACTGCTGCAGTACTGCTATCTGGCAAGTTTTTGTTTGGTTGTTGGTTGGTGTTTTTTTTTTTTAGGTGTATGATAGCTTTGTGGCTTGTTTTTTTTTTTAAAAACGGGAAACGACTCTCTGACTTGTGAATTTGAAAAAGTCACTCTCCCCAGATCTCTCACCTATAATGAAAAAGTAAATAAGGTCAAATAGTTCTCTTTCTGTCTTCCATTTTGCAGGTTGCCACTACAGCTGTAAAATTAGTGTTTGTACACCATGCAGTCTACCAGGAAAGTTTAAAAGCCTAGGCAACGCAGGAACAGGCATGGCCAGGTGTTAACTGGACCGTAATGAGCTTAAGAAGATATTGGTGTCTGTCAGATTAATCAGATTACTTATTAACAAGACAGCAAGAGCGACATCATTAACATGGATGTCTTACCCACTGCAAAATCCTTTAGTTCCTTTTATCAAAGGTATATGCCAGTGATTCTCAGACTTTAAAAAGTGGCACATACTCTGAGGTGTTTGACACTTTCTCATTTTTTCTTGAAAACTGTCACCGATAAAACACGAATGGGTATGTTTTCAAGGGGCTGACAGGGAATAGTTGGCCTAGGAAGAAAGGGAAGGTAGCTAGATATTTTTCTGCTGCTTGTTGTCTGTAATAAGACATTGCAGTAGAGTATTTGTGATCCTCAGATTTCTTTATCAATACCCTCCCCATGATGGTCACAGCCTACCGAGAGAGATGCATTTATAGTCATAATGTGAACTGAACTGTTGCTGCTTTTAATTTTTTTCAGGTTTGTCATCAAAGGAAGCCTGGCTGGAGCTGCTGTATACGTGGCATATGATCAGGGACTGCTGGGCAGTGGTACACAAGGTGCTGAAGCCCTCAAAAAAGCTCAAGCAGCACTGCCTCCAGCTATCCAAGAGTGGACAAATTACATAGGCTGGGAGGTAAAGATTGTGCAGATGAACACAGTCAGGAAAACAAACACATCCTCTGACTGAGGAGGAGAAAGCATTGGGGTGATATTCTGGTTCCAGTGACGCTGGCAGGAGTTTTGCTGTTGGAACTGGATTTCACAGTGATAATATTTTGAAGAGGATTGAAATGGAAGGAGGATAAAATCTTTAATTTAGGGGAGAGACATTGCTCACAGATGTTATTCCAAAGGAGACGGGGTAACTAGCCTATGCAGGGTCAAGGAGGAGATTGCAAGCATGCTCTGTGAGGTATTTCACTATGTACTGGTATTCCTAAGTTTCTTTTGAAGGATCCTACATGCTTTTAAAAAATTAATGAAAATATTCTCCTCCCAATATCTCAAGCTGCTAACAGTTTGTCAGGTTGAATTTAAATTGCCTGAAGAGGCCCTTCTGTTTGAGTAATTCTTAGTTTTTAAAATCCTCAGAACAACAGAAGCCTTTGCTGAAAGTTTGAAAAGCATTTTTCATATTAGAGACTATTCTAAACTAATAGATAACTGTAAGGAGACAGCCATGGAGATGATTTTTCAGGAGCACCCAAAAGATAAGTACTGCCTTCTGCCCCTACTTTATACTGGGGGGAAGAACAAAGTCCAGACTTTAAGCCTCATGTCTGATGCCTTTTGAGACTTAGGGAGAGTAGGCACTTAAGTATCTTTGAGATCTGAGGTCAAGAGGCTTCTCCAAGGTGGTGTGAATCCTGTTACAAGTGAAACCCCTCAAGTGCTGATATTTTGTCTTTCTCTTTCTAGCTCCCACCCGCTCCAAAATTTGACTTTTCCCCCTCTGATTACTGGAATAAAGGTAAAATAACTTCTCAACAAACTGAGAAAGGAGCAAGGGGCCAAGAGTGATGTAGCTTATAGCAGTCTTGTTTCAATACTGTCCTCCTAAACTGAATGTCAGAAAAGGAGGTGATAGATGTTACAGTCTGGTGGAAGGAGCATTGGGACTGGGACTAAGGAAGCGTATTGTGCTCCAGGTTTTACCAGTAGCACACTGAGTGACTCTGGACTTAATTTCTTGTTCCAGCTGTGAAGTAAGTAGGAGCATGAGTGCCCATAAACGTGCCTGCCTTTTCTAACCAGAGGAGCTGATGTTTCTTTTACCTACAAAGCTTGCTGCCCACCTGTGCCCCAAGACAGGCATGCCTACGCTGTCCTAGAATCTAAGACTGAATGTTTCAGTGAAGTGTTTGAGGAGGCCTGTGGCCCCCATAACAAATAGTTAGAGTTTATGCACCAGTGAGTTCATGAGCACTGGTAGCAGTCAGAGAAACTAGAGCATAAAAATAAACGATGACTTAAGCAAGGTGAACCTTTGGGTAAAGATTGAGGAGTGTGTAAACTCTTCAGATGGTAGTATGTCTGAACTCGGCCTCTGACTTTTCCAGAGGGATGAGTATTCCCATTATTGCTAGAGATTTAGAGATCTTCTTTGAAGGCCAAAGCATGTTATAAATACCTAGTAAGTTAATTTATATTTTTTATGGTGTAGCAAAAAGTCTTCATGTAATTGTGGGGAAACATGGTCTGCAAGTGTCGTGACATGTCTAACATCACCCATGGAGTCTGTAGCAAGGCCAGAAATAAAATGGAACTTAGCTCAGTTCTTTCTTTCAGTCTTGCAATTGTTTATCCCTTATACTGGTCCTGAAGTTGGAATTTCTCTGTGTCACAAATGCTACTGAGACAATAAAGCTGTGATTGATCCATGGATCATTCAGACCTCAGTGTGTTTGAAAGCTTCTGAGATAGAGATAGATTTTTCTCTCCGTGTTTAGAGAGACCTACAATGCTAGAATAACATTAGGAAATTTGGCTTGCATGATGATGATGATTGGGATAATTCTTCTCTGCTTTCCTTGCAGGGGTGCAGACAGTTATGTCTGCCTTGTCTGTAGCTCCCACCAGGGCCTGCGAGTACACTGTGGAAGGCTGGAAGTATGTGAAGGATCTTGTCAAATGAACACATTCTCCAGGGTTCATGATTCTCTCCATCCTATGTTGTCTTTGGGGTGATGCATAGTGCATCCCTCTAGAGGGCAGCTCAGCCATGCAAGGGCTACAATAAAAGACTTTGGAACTTCCATTTGTATTTGGGTTGGTTTTAGCATGCAGACTGCAATAATTGCTTTCTGTCTTACCGGTAATGAAAGGCTTCAGCAGAGATCATGGATCAGTTGTAATGAAGTGATGGCCATATGCTGAGGTATAGCCCCTGTTCTAAAGCTGTCAAGCTTGCTAACTAAACAGATTATTCTAAAGCTGAATTAATCTTAAAGGTTAATGCCATCTAATTCAAAACAAGCCAACTAGAGTTAAAAAAAAAACAAACAAGGTAACAGTAAAAGGTGTCATTTGAAGACAAAGCACTTGTCTTCAAGCTAGCTGAGGAAGGAGTGCCCCTCTCAGACAAAGAGCACATTCTTGATGTGAAAGCAGCTTCCCAGTGGTCTGTGACTTGTCACACAGTTGGGAGTAGCCAGTGCTAGTTGCAGTACTTGTTGATGACTGTGTAGTAGAAGGGAGGTTATAAGTCTGTTATGCAAAACTCTAGGAAGTCATAGGAAACTTTTAACACACCCCCGCCCCGATCTGTTTGGCCTATGGGCATTGCCAGTGTTCCTAGTACATGAGCTTGAACGGCAAAATCACAGTACTGTTTAACTGTAATTCTTCCAGCAGCTGATCCAAATACGCCCTTGGGTGCATAGTCAATGACCAGTAGCACTGTTAAATTCACACCTGTATCTGAATTCCCAGCTCCACAGCATAGGTTATTTGGAGGCAAGGGTTTAGGTTTTAAATTTTACCAGCTGTTGGATAAAACTAAGTGGGTTCAGTTTGTCTCTTGACTTAAAGTATTCTGTCTGCTAGCTTTTTTAAACGCCTGTAAAATAGGGCTGGAAGTACTTCTAAGAAACTGGCACCTCTGTGTGTAAAGCTTTTTGGCAACTAAGCGAGAGAGAAAATGGAAATGGGAAGGATCTCCAATCACAGCAGAGTCCCCGTGGAAGGGAGAGTGAGACTGAGGGATTTCCTACTTCATCTAAACCTAGTGCCCCCATGAAGAATTAGGCAGAGGTACCTCAGGAACAGAGCCCATTGACTGCAGCTATGTGTTTTGTAAGTTCTTTGCAATGGAGCAGTGCTATTCTGTGGCTGAGCTATGAACAAGTATATGAACATAAGCTAAACCCACAGCTGGCCACTGAATAACTTTGCAATCTGCATGGACATTTTTTAATTTCTTTATTTTTTGAATGCTTAGAGACTTCAAGCTATGTTTTCCTACCAGACTTTCTCCTAGTTTTTGCATGAATAAAAACAGAAATGTGATTTTTTTTTTTTTTAACCAGAAGCCTTGTTTGCTGATGAGAAGCAATACAAAAGAGGAGACGGGATGGGAGGTTCCCAGAAAGCACAAATATTCTCTTGCTATCCGCCTCTTCTTCCCACAGGAGACCGATAGCTCCTGTGAAGAGGAGGAGCAAAGATTACAGTGCACTTCTCAGTTCCCTGCCAAAATATAAGTAGGTCCAGAAGATGCTGGAAGTAGCAACTAGCTATCAAGTCAACGCAAGAAATGGAGTAAATTTCACTCTGGCAGGGACCATCGTGAACATGTAACCATGTATTGGGGACATATGGAGAAGAACCAGAGTTAGCAGGGAGAAAATTGTTCGCTGGTGGTAGACCTCTGTAGAAGAGGCAGTCAACACTTTTTTGGTAGAACAGCAGTGTGCAACATACAGTTAAATTAAGACCTGGGCAGAAAATGGATTCCTGGGAACTTGCTCCTGCCATCAGTTTTCTGAGGACTTTTTTTTTTTTTTTAATGTGAGAAAAATGTATGTCCATATCATGATGGGTTAGGTACTAACATCTTGTTTTCCTGGTGGAAATACGAGTGGGCACATGATATAAAAGCTGAAGAGGTGTTTTATCACAGTGGTATTTCTCGGGATGGAGGACAAGGATGTAACACAGCAGGTTTAGAAGTCAAAGTAAAGTAGCTCATTAGCAGGATATCTACAGTAATTCATTCCAAAATGCTTTTGATGCATGTGTTCAGTCCTGTCATGTGTCCTGCTCACCCTCAAAGCATTAACAAAGTAGCTGGGAAGCAATTTCCACAGCTCCTACAGCACCGCAGCTGGCCTCCTCTGCATTGTGAGCTGTTTGGTTTGGTTTGGTTTCCCTAGGAACAGGCCATAAGGTACATATGCTGTTAGCGCATGTTACTTCTTCACCTCTCCAGCTATGTCCAGGACATGAAAAGGCACGAAACAGAAGCAGCTAATCAGTTATCTGCAGTTGTCTCTTGCCTTTGCTGCTATGAAAGCATTCTTGCAAAAAGGAAGTCAGTACCAGTTGCTACCGAAGTGAGGATTGTCAGAAGCACAATCCACCAGCATGTCTGGAGGACCAAAAAAAAAAAAAAAAAAAAGAAAGAAAAAGACACATTAAAGGCCAATTCTCTGCAGGCTGGACTCCAGAGGATGTCTAGGAGTTGCATAGCTTGGACCTATTGGGTCTTGAAGGTACGTGTCTGCAAATCCCTTTCAATTGATGCGTACTTTGTCATAGGCATTTGGAGCTGCCCTTTGTGTGTACCTGCTGACGATGGAACCTGTCTGGGTGATTAGCTATCTAATACATTTTTTTCCTGAATCTAAGATAAAGTTTAAGCAAGAGGAATTATACCAATAGCCAGATAGTTTGCCAAACTTATGAAGTTCAGCGGCAGCTGAACAAGAAGTTGTGAATCTCAGCACCTTCACCACACTTTAGTCTCTCCTTCCTACTGGCACTTTAGAAGCTAGTGTGAGGTGGAGAAGCAAAATCCTTCACTGATGCTCACCTGCAAACTGGCAGTGTCTTCCAACTCAATGAAATCTAAAATGAAGTTGCTTACTCTTGCTCCGGGTCCATCTTCATCCACATGCTGGCAGATGTGAAACTTCACAGTAGGCCATCTTTGCAGGAGAAAGCTGTTTTCTGCAAGAACTGTACAGCATTGTAGTAACATGCTAGTAGAAAGATGGATGGGCTGGCATATGTGCGTGCATGGCCTAGGACAATTATACAAGCACAGGGTGAGTCACTGAGCAAAGTGTATCTGCATGAAACATTTTGCTAGCTTGCAACATGCTCCCATTTGTGGACTGTGCATATTTTAATGTTAATGTTGATGAAGCCTCTCCCAAGGTCAGCTTTCAGTCACAGCCAAGGCATATATAAAGGAGGACCGATGGCCTAAGATGGAGTTACAGATTTATTCTGTAATTAAACTTGTGCAGTGGGATTGTGGCATGAGGTTGCAGAAGTCATTATGACATGGTATTAGCATCAGTATGAGTCTGTTTCTTATACACACGCATGCTTCCTGTGAAGATCGGATGGGTTGTAAATACACAGCTTGTAACCTCTCAGCTCTTGGGTCTCTATCCCAGAGCTGCTGCTCCTGCTTTCAAAACTCAGGACAGAGATTGTCCTGGCTGCTGGCAGCAGAGGTGGCATTTCTCCCACACTGATGTGCACACAGTCGCATTGTTCTAGTCCGTGCTAGTTAACAGAATGAGCGAAGACGCAGCTACAGGACAGGAAATAGGCAGGGGTAGGCAGGGAGAGCAGAATGAGTGCTGACTCAGATTAGGAAGCAGATTTAAAACACAAGAAGGAAGACAGATTTGCAGGGGTTTTTTTCCTTTCTTAAACAGGTAATTATATGATGAAACTTACTGCCAAGAGATTTCAGAGGATTTGGCTAAGGTATAAATAGCTTTAAAAAACGCTTAAGTTAATTCCTGGAGGATGGGTCCATCAGCAGCCTTTAAAGCTAATGGTCCAGATGGAAGGTACACCTCAGTAAACCTTGGAGTGCCAAACACAGGGAGTTTATGACCTGATGAAGGATTGCTCTACATGCACCCTGCTCCAACATAGTTTTCTTTACACACCTGCCTCTAAAAGACAAAGAATACCAGGTGGGAAGAACTTTTTCATCTGCCCCAGTCCATCTATTCTCCTCTTATTACATCTCAATGACAATGTGTATATTCAATAAGGGACTGATCCTTTCATACAATTGCTGGATTTAAGTCAAATGTTTTGCCAAGTCTAGTTTGTGACCTGTAGAAATAACTGGAGGTAAGACAGGGTGCTAATCAGATTTCTTTGCTGAGCAGACAAAGTAGCAGTGTAGAAGTTGACTTGTTAAAATAGTACCTGTGCTGCAGCTCACGGAATCATTGAGCTTGGAAGGGACCTCTCAAGATAATCTAGTTCAACCTTCATGCTCGAGCAAGATCAGCTAGACCAGGTTGCCCAGGACCATGTCCAGCCAGGTTCTGAACATCTCAAAGGATGCAGACTCCACAAACTGTCTGGATGATTTATACTAGCATTTGATGGCCCTTGCAGTAAAACAGTGTTTTCTTTTGTTCAGCTCACACAGTATCTTTTGTCTTTCTGAACATGGTGATACTGGATACTGCCAGAGTGGTGGGGTGCCACCGCACCAAACAGTTCTGGAGTATCTTCCTCACAAAGAAAGTTGGCATTAGCGGGTAGGTCTAAAAACTCCGCAGTGCATTTTGTGGTTGTATACTCTATTTTTGCATAAATATCCGGTCCTCCTTTCCAGTTTTTAGCTTTTTGCATCATAGAAGTTTCGTAATAATGACTTTCACGGCTGCCTTTTTCTGTCACCAGTTATCAAGTACTATGGCTGTCACTAGTGGACCTGTCCTGCGGAAGGATAAAAGGTTTACATCTGCCAGCATTGTGGCACTAAGCAGGATTATGGGATGCTCCCATCCCACCTCCAAACTTACTGCTATCTTTTCAAGCCCTGCCTGCACATGGGGAGAAAAAAGGAAAAAAAAAACGGGGGGGGGGGGGGGAAGAAGCGCAAGCAGCTTTTACTAACCCCATTTAAGCAGATTTGTTTCCCCATGCTGCAGAAAGGATAATTGGCCTTGGGAGCTGGTGCAAAGCATTTCTTGAACTTAACCAGTTAGTGTTCTCAGAGGCCCAGTTTACCTTCTTTTGGCAGAGTTCTCCCTAAGGTTTGAAAACAGTCATGCCTGCAGCATGGCACCAGCTGGAACTATTTTCAACACAAATTAATTAGGTATTACACAGAACAGTTACAGTGATTAGTATCTGAAAAGCTAGGGGGGTCTTTTTGAATGGATGTTGTGGGAGGGAGCTGCAGCCCCCAGGGAACAGTTTTTGAGAAAAAGCAACTGAACGAAGGATTTCTCAGGCAGCCTGACCCAGTGACTTAAGCATTAGGTACAAATGTTGCTTGTGGCCTGTGACTCTAACCTCAAAGCCCAGCGTAGGTTTTTAACTGCGTTTCAACCCTAGATCCTCTTGTTTGCAGTGCTTCTAGTGGACTTTTTCCTTGGTCCCCAGTCTGAAATTTGTTATTCTAAGATTAATCATTTTAAGGTTCAGTCAGAGAACAACCTCCTGTTTCTGGAGCACAGGACAGCCTCAAAGTCTCTAGGCTTAATTTGTCACAAAGGGACACAGCAGTATTTGGCTGCATAAGACAGAAGAGGGTAGAGGGTATAAGGCTTATATTTTGGGCAGTAGCAGCAGGGAATTGGGTCCTCTAGATTCTACTTCCAGATTCCGACAGAGAATAAAATGCAAGGCAAGGTTGCTGGCTTCCATCTTAGCTCTGCCACTGCTTTGTGCACATCTTTTGGTCATTTCACTTCATTACCCTGTTGCCAAATTCCCCCAAGGTAAAACTACATTGTAATAAACAATGACAAGAGTCCTAGTTAAAGCTTTCAAAGTTACAGTTGCTTGATGTCAATGTATAAAACAGCACTATTGAATCGTAAGAGATAAACAAGTGTTCCTTCAGGGCAAAGTACTGTTTTCTTTCAGTCAATCATTTCAACACCTTGTCAAAGAACCAGAGACTTACCTATGTCGCTTTCATGGTGGAAGAAAAATGTAACCTGGAGAATTGTCTTTGCTATTGAATTCTCTAGTGGACTCCACATGGTATGTACCATCCTCGGTGCTGTTAAATCCTTCAAAAGAACGATTTGTTATGGAGCCATGGCAGAACGATCCAGGCTCACCTGTTTTGTAGTGGACATATAAGGGGAAAAAAAATAAATTGTAGTGGACAAAAAAACCCCCACATTCTTTTCCAGCTGTGGCTATACTGCTGAATGATACGGTTCAACTTTTGTCTGGGTTAGGTAGGATAGATAGGACTGGCAGGATTGGCAAGTACCTCAGAATCTCAGGGTACAATGCAAATAGCAAGACTAACATAGTAAAGGTTACCAACAGCAGTAGTAGTGTTGGGGTGGGAGTTGGAGGACTGTGATCAGCTCCCAGTCTCATGACATGAAACTGCATTCCATGTAGTGCTTGCTTTACTAGTGAGTGGGCAGAGGGAGAGACAGGCACAGGGGAAAAGAGGAAGGGGGATTAGCTCCTAGTAATCTTACAGCCCAATGCAGTAGCATTTTGCCTCCATCAGTTCCAGTACCATAGGATTTCCACAGCTGTACGGGCACAACATCACATGTTGGCTTGGGAATTTGGTCAGTATCCTCTCTTACGGGATGATAAATCATTTGTTTCCCTCTTTGTTGTGAGCTCTTCCCTACAAACCCATGGACAAGTCTCGTTTTACTTTTAGCCCTTTATCTAGTAGGCCCCTTTCCTCCTGTTCTTTCTGTCATGCGTGTGCCAGATGCTTCACCTCATTCTAGAGCCTCAATAACCTCTATCAAGACCCCCATGTCTTCCTTGGATTCCCAATGGCAACTGCCCTCAAAGCAGCACAGCTTTTCTAGCAGAATTTTCTGTCACAACTACCCACGCACACACACCAGAAAATAATAGAGCTAAGATACTTGTACAGGGCTGCTGTTCAGCAGACTGGCTCCTGGGTATGCCAGCAGTTACAGTACATAATCAAATCAACTCCAGCTGTAAAACAGGAGCTGTCTGCCATTTTATAGCTCCTGTGCAAAAAAAAAAACATTTCTTACCTGCACTACCCACTTGAGAGGCCACAACAGCAACACTGAGTAACACTAAACCAAAATTCTGAGGGACAAACATGATAGGGCAAGCAGCTTACTCTGCTGCACTGCGGTAACTAGACCTCCCCTCAGAAGGCACAGCTAAATTGGAAACAGGCACATGCTTAGGATCTTGCTTGCACACTCATTACCACCATTCATTCTCCATCTGCAGGGCAGGTATGGGTTTCACATGTGAGCTTGAAATTGCTGGGAAATTACAATTAGCCGTAGTGCCTTAGATGCCAGAACACACCTGGCTTTTTCTTTTCAGTTAGTAAGATTATTCCACTTCCTTTGAATGCAATTACTTTGCTCTCTTCATCACAGAGCTTGCATGTTTCACTTGGTTTCATTTTAAAGACCAGAAAGGTTGGGACTGATCTGGAAGTTGTTCTTCCATTGCTGAGACTCCCAACTGGTTTGCAGAGTCAGCAAGGTTAATGAGTAAGGTAGGCATAAGCAGTATTAAAATAATTTGCTTGTTTGTTTGTTTGTGATTAATTTACATCAGTAGTGGACATTCTGAGGTTCTGCTAAAGTTGGGTCACATTGTCTCTATCCTGAGTTTATTTGCAATTGGGTAATAGAAGGCAGCTGTTTAGCTTTGTCTCCAACTATGCTGTGGGTTGTTTTTTTTTTTAATAGCCCGTAGAAATCTTTGCACCAGTCAAAAACCAAACCAAAACAAACAGCCCACAAACCCCAAACCAGAATTTGTCTGATCATTTCCATGCACTGAATTTAATAAACACTAGACGGGTATCAGGTTTGAGTGATCGGCTGCTACCGTGTCAGAAACATGTATGTAGTCAGTGGAGTCATCTAGCAGAATTCGAGGGAAATGCAGTTCAGTTAAAAACCTTGGGGGGGAAAAAAGCCTTTGTCCTAAAGTATGATTTTCAGATGCAGTAAACATCATAATGAAATAATAACAGGCTCCAGTTTGATGGGTTGTTTGTTGTTTTTTTCCCCCTATCGTGGTCAAAAAGCTTCTTTTATTAGAGTAACTGTCTCCCCAGGTGATAAAAGTACTACCCCTTTGGTATCAGTATCTATATAGGTTGTTGATGCAAGAGTCTGGGTCATAGGCATGACTCTCTTGACTTCTCCAAACTCCTTAAATAGTAGACCAGGAGATGGCAATGTTCCTCATGCTTATAAATGACTGTGTGGTGCTGTAAATAGAGCCTGCCCTAGCTGGAGGGGTAGTCCCATAACCCCTTTTAAGATGCTACATACATGCCGATGACAAGGAAAGATGCTCTCCTTAAAGCTACAAATGGACAAGTCAGTTGTTCTGGAGCTTCATGTTTCCATACAATTCCCGCAGAGAAGGTCCAGATACAATAATAGGGACAGCCATAGCGGTTCTAGCTAGTGGGAGTGATGCACTTGTCCTCATGCTTAATGGTTGATGATCTGAATTGGGAAAGACAAAGCAGAGCAGGTCTGGGGGGAATCACTGCTCTTATTTTCTTTCTCTGTATCGTAGGTGAACATCTAAAGGATTAAAAGCAAGGAGGCACTGGATTCTAGCCAGACCCACAGAATTACTACAGCTAGTTGCTACTAAGTGCAAGTCTGGAAATCTGTTCTTTCCGTTTGCATTCCTAGTTTGTGTTCTTGAACAAATGACTTGTCTTTCTTGGCCTTAGCTTCACCATTAGAACAAAAACTTTTACACTCAAGTTGATGTCAGCGTGATCCAGACAGCCTCAGGCAACTCCTCACTGCAATCAAAGCAGCTTTTTAGAATTTAGATGGTTTGTCCACAGGGATCCTCCTCCAGTGTGGGAAGTCTCAACCCTGATGAAAAAGACCTAAGGAGTTTCACTCTCCGTAACAATGCAGGCTTGTAGGAAATGAATGAAACAAAGTCTTCAGGCAACTGAGAAAATAAAAAAATCTCTGAAGATGGGAAAAAATCAATGGCTGTTTCTAATCTACTTCTCCAAGGAAATTATGGATTGCTTGGTAAAATTACTGGCCTGAAATTGGTGGAGCTTTGTAATACCCTGATCTATGAGAAGCTAAACAAAAATGATTCTGACTTGCACTTGAAAGTCATTACTTTCACAAGTACCTGTGCATTTGCTCTTACAGAAGCTGTGCTGGTAACTCAGTGTGTAGCCTTTTTCAGAGAGTGAAGGGTATTATGTTGCACAGTACCTACCAACATGAGACAAGTTGAAAAAAAAAACCACAACAAAAACACTTGCCCTACAGGGCCCTAAGTCAATTTTGCAGTGGCAGGGTGTTCAAACTTTGACAACTGCCAATCTACTAACATACTCTCATGCTAGCATGTATGCTAGTTAATTTTGACATGTCTGAAGTAACACGCTATTTCAGTGTATTTCTGAGAGCTGTGTGCAACCGGAAGTGCAGAGACATCTGTAAGGCATTTTGATACTTCATCTTTGAAAGAAAGTTACATGGTTTAACATATAGCTGAATAAACTAGTTTTCCAGGGACTGCTGAAACAAAGCAATTAACTGTAAACTGCCTTTTATTTATGGAAAATGGAATGCTTCATTAACAAACATTTTAAATGGAATATGAACAACACATTACAAAACAAATGAGTTCACATAGGATTGAGTGACATAATATGGCAGCAGCTTAAGAAAAAAAAAAAAATTACACTTACAGTAGCCCGTAAGTTACAATTAATGGTAACCCTGGGCAACAGATTCATTTCAGTTGCCACCTTGCATTAAAAATTAAAACACATTCAGTAGCGACGGTTGAAACGAGGATCATTAGGTCTGTTTGCTCTCTCCTGGCCAGCAAATCCTTCTCCTTGCACTCCTCCTCCATGCATCATCTGACTCTGGTTGCCACCTTGCATGAAACCTCCACGCCTAGAAAGTGATTCAGACATTTTAATTTCCTCTTGTCACTCTGGTAGTCAGGCTGACATAATGGGTGTTCTTTTAAAACTTTTTGTGTGATTTTTCACTCTTCAATAAGAGTGCTACATAAAAAACGTGGGAATATTTTATTATTCCTTGACAGTTAAATAATGAATTGCATAACTGATGCTCCTGTAAAATGTTTCTTTGGCCAATTTAAATAGAAGAGATGCCCCTTAAAAGGCAAACAAACACTTTGCTCTTTTTGAAGTTCTTACCCTGACATGCCTCCACGATGCATCACATGGCCAGGTCTGCCTCTACCTCCACCTAAAAAAGTCCAAATGCTTCTTTTATATCCACAATAATAGTTTTACTTCATCTCCAGGGATAACAATGCCTGTACTTTCTGCTTTACATAGCACAACTAACGAGCTATTGTGCAAGAAGCATACCTTGCCATCTCTCATGATCCCGTCCTATCATTCCTCCATCCACACTACTCTGCCATGAACGATCTTGATGTCCTTCAAACTTTCGACCGTGATCTCCCCAGTCACGTCCATCCCTGCAAAAGTATGAAATTCATACCTTCCCACATTAGCCAGAGCACACAAAATAGATTCAATTAAAACAACTAAATCACAAAATTACTCAAATACTTTACCAATGTACATGCAAATCTTGTATTTATATTGCTATCCATTAAGTCAAATCTCAGGAATAAGCCTTCTGTTCAACCCAACTAACATGACAAATAAGAAAATAAGATTTTCTTAATCTGGTTTATGCTACATTGATGTCCCAGTTTACTCCAAACATCCTAGCTTGTTGTTTTGACCAGTCAATTTACTTTTGGTGTTTTCTGTAGGCTGGCTTCATCATAGGACTTACTAAAAAAACAAAAACACAACACAAAAACCTCAGAACACCCCCCCTGCCCCAATCTGTAAGCATTTTATTAACTTGTTTTCCTTTCAAAGGACTGACAGGATTGTGCTTCCAACAACTACAAACTGGGGAGAAACTACTACCCTGAAAATATCAAGTTTTGATAGTAATGTTAGGTAAAATTAATTGAAAACATGTAGCTTTTCAGATGTGAGGTTATTAAAAAATAAAAATACTATGCCAAGATGCATGTTTTCATGCACAGGGCAAGCTGAAAGAGCTACTCATTTGTAGTTCATCCAAAAAGAACAGACTCATGGGTTAAAATTGGAAAAAAAGAATCGTACTTCCAAAAACTGCATCCTACTTTCACATATGGAAATACTCCTTAGATGCACAAGAAAAAATGTTTTCAGTTAAGCATACTAACCGTGACTGGGGGGGTATCCCTCTACTTTCACTCATTCTTCTGTCAGACCCATAGCTACCCCAACTTTCCCGAGAGTCTCGTGAATGACGGTCTGGTCCTCCATGGCGCTCATCTGGATAATGCTAAAAGGCAAAGAACACTTACAGGACTGCCCAAAACAAACTTCTGAATTGTTTGAAGTTGCTCAGCTGTAATTACTCAATCTCAGAATCATTTAGCATGGAAGGGACCTCCTGAGATCATCTAGTCCAACACCCCCGCTCAAGCAGGGTTAGCCAGGCCAGGCTGTCCAGAACAGTCTCCCATCAGATTTTTAGTATCTTCACAGCTGGAGACTTCACAACTTCCCCATGCAACCTGTTTCACTGTTTGACCACTTTCACAGTTTAAAAAAAAAAAAAAAAAAAAGGTAAAAATTGTAATTTGTTTTGTCTTCAGATGGAATTTCATGTGTCAGTTTGTGTTCATTGACTCTTGTCCTGCCAGTGGGCACTACTGAGTAGAGCCTGGCTCCATCTTCTCTATACCCTCCTTCCCATGAGGTATTAATACACATTGATAAGATAACCCCGAGCCTTTTCTTCTCCAGGCTGAATGGTCCCAGCTCACTCAGCTTCTCCTCATGCAAAAGATGCTCCAAGCCCTTAATGATCTTTGTGGCCCTGTGCTGCACTTACTCCAGTAAACTCTTATCTTTCTTGTTCTGGGGACCCCAGCACTGGACACAGTACGCCAAATGGGTGCTGAGTAAAGAGGAAGGATCACCTCCCTTGACCTTCTGGTGACACTCTTCCTAATGCAGCCCAGGATGCTACTGACCTTCTTTGCCAGGAGGGTGTAATGCTGACTCGTGATCAGCTTGTTGTCTGCCACGACTCCAACATCCTTCTCTGCAAAACTGCTTTTCACCTGGTTGGTCCCAAGCATGTAACCTGCTGCACAGGGTTATTCCTCCCCAGAAGCAGGACTTTGGATTTTTCGTTGTTGAACTTAATGACATTCCCCTCTGCCCAATTCTGCAGCCGATTCAGGTTGCTCTGAGTCTTACAGCTTAGCCATCAGTAAAGGGCACTTGAGGATTCCATGACTCCGTAAAATTAAGATCTCACTGCTTTAATGTGCCCTGAAGGTTTGCCCCCCCCCCGCCCTCAAGAACATACAAACACGTCTACTAGTTTTGCTGTTATTTCCATGCAACCTCAGAGTTAATTTTATGTGTCCTTTATAATCTTTTGAAATACTTTACCTTTTTGACACAAGTTGCTTGTTTTGTTTGATTTTTATGAGAATAACTATATCTAACTTCAACAATAAACAAATCTTTGAACTAAATTTCATCTTATTAAAGAAAGCAGAACGATCTGGTTATCAATAGATATTTTGGGAGATATAATTCTTAACAACTGAAATCTAATCTGACACACACCATAGAAAACTAGGTTATAAGAAGTTAAGATGTTTCTGTAGCTTTATAAAGCGACTCACTTGTCCATCTCGATCTCCCATCATTGTCCTTGATCCATCTCTCCTACAAACAGACAACTAAAATCAGACTGTGGTAGTAAAACGTACAGCAGTCTATAAAAATCCATCTATGTAACAACACAGATGAAAAATCCTGATTCCACGTAGTGCCAACATCATCTACAAAAGGCACAAACAGCTGGAACATAGGGAAACCGTAACACATTCTGGATTCCTGGAAAATCCAGTTAGTTCTCAGGTATAAACCAGAATATGCTCATTAAGATGCTAGATGCCGACAATATTATTTAGAAATTTTTCAGAATCCTACAATGTGTGAAATAGCATTGCAAGCAGAACACTCTGAAGAAGCTTGCCAGAAGGTTTAACTCATGGCACAGTACAGATCTCTTCACAGTGATGTAAGAGAAAGTCCACAGCCACTAAGCCACACTTAAAACATAAAATGCAAACCAAACACACAGTAACGGCAGCAAAATGCGACATTAAATAAATTTTTGTCTTGCGATTTCAGGCAACAGTGGAGGTAAGACACCAACCTGTCTATTGAATGGTCTTGATAACGGCCACGATCCCTATGATCAAAGTCATGGAAGCGATCCTGGCGACTGAAATCTGAATGGTATCTATCATTCATTGCCATTCGTTTTGCCTCTGGCCAGTACGGATCATCTCTCCTGAAAGAAAGAACATGCTCATTTGAGTTAAGATAATGACATTTGATATTGTTCCCTCCCTCCAAACTGTGCAAACCAGAAGAAGGTTAATTAAGTTCAAAAGGGAGCTGAAAAACCTCAGAGAGGATAGTTTGACTGGGGCTATTAAAACATGATCCTCTCAATGCAATCGACAACTGATGATTAATGGAAGCTGAGAACATACAAATAGCTTTTTACAGCACAGGGTGATGAGAGAGAATCTGGCAGCAATGTTTTCTACCTGCATCATTTGTATTTGCTGGCTTTACCTGGCATCTATGTCGTATGGTCTTCTCATTGCAGACCGACGTTCTTGTTCATAGCGCAGTTGCTCATGCTGGCGTCGCAGCTCTTCTCTTTCTCGCTGAATACGATCTTGTTCTCTTCTCCTTTCGTGCTCTATGTGCATTCGTTCTCTTTCCAGTCTTTCTCTTTCCATCCGTTCTCGTTCAAGACGCTGCCTTTCAATTTCCAGTCTCTCACGTGCAATCTCAAGCCTCTCCCTTTCTTCTCGTTCCCGGATAGTCTGCAGGTGCTGCTGTCTCTCTCGACGCTCACGTGTGCTATTTTAACAGAAACAAAAGGTGACAGATCTAATACTTCAACAAATAAAGGAATTTAAAAAGGGGGTGGGGGGTGGGGAACAAAGAACCCCAAGAAATAAAAAAAAGAAAAAGCAGTATTAAAAACGAAAATCACAGTGACTGCAAACTTGCCTCAGATCCTTGAAATTATACCTGAGGGAAGTTGGGGGGGGTGGGAGGGAGGGCATGGAGGGAAGACATTCAGCGTACACATGAATTACTTGTATTTAGAGACTGATCATATTACTCCCACAAAACTTACCTGTAGGGGCAAATAATCCTATATGGTAAGGAGAATTTGAATCCAAATGCCCCAAGCTCATTCATTCTACTCAAATAAAATATCCAACTCTATAAAGAAGTCAGAATGGTATTCTGGATAATATGACTCCACTAAGGCTCATAAATCTACCCATGAGAAACTTTTACCTCTCCAGTAAGAATGATGAAAGCATTTCTCCCCGTCCAACTCAACTTACTTTAGCTAAATAATAAAGTTTTGTAATGTGTGGAAAATGTTTTAACGTGGACTTCAGGTCACAGTTTTAGCAAGGAATTTGAAGGATGGCCTTTACCACCTTTTATCCTGTAATTAAACATCATGAAAACAGAAATAAAACCCCACCAAAAATATTTAAATACCCAAATTAGGTTCTTAACTTAAAAGATACA
Source organism: Phaethon lepturus (assembly GCF_000687285.1). Taxonomy (NCBI): domain Eukaryota; kingdom Metazoa; phylum Chordata; class Aves; order Phaethontiformes; family Phaethontidae; genus Phaethon; species Phaethon lepturus. The sequence continues at coordinate 7,636 of NW_010550680.1, read as the reverse complement.
ATGTGGAAACTTCGAAGAGTTGCTGGAAAATCCTCCAATTTTTCTATAAACCCAATGTATTTAAATACAAAAATATTCATCTTGTTTTATTTCAAACACTATAGAGACTCTGAATGCTATGACAAGAAAACCAAGCTCTTATTCTGAAAATGACAACTTTTCTCCTGGTCTTTCCCTGTATATTTTGAGTCTGTCAAGTTTAGAATTATCATTTCACCGCTACTATAATGCACACTCAGCTAAGGAGAACAGCATACTGAAATCAATCTAAACCACAAAATGGAAAAAGAACAAAAAACAAACCACTTTTTTCCAAACACAATTTCAAGTTTAGTATTAACAGAATCAATAATTGGAGCTTTCCCAATTCGATAGGTATGTGACCCACAAACATATAACAAATTACAAGTGTATAAAACCAAAACCAAACAAAAAACCTCTCTCTTTATCTCTTAGTCATTTTAATAAAACCAAAATTACATTCATTCTAGGAAGAAAGGAAAAAAAAAAAAAAAAAATCACTGTTGCTCTTACCGGCGCTGCTCTGCCTCCCTCATTTTTCGCTGTGCTTTAATTTTGTCAAATGGTACAATGCCTTGTCTCTCTCGGCTCTCTGATTTGCGATCCTGGCCCTTAATGCTCTGTATTTAATATTGAAGCAGAGAAACTTAATGGAATACATTTATAAAAGGACAACTATCACAAAAAAATACTTTAAGCTGCATTTCCATTCATACATATCATGTCTCAAAGTAATTTTTCAAAAAAGTTGTTCTTTTTCAACTTTACAGACACACCGTATATTAACAGAGTAACACGTGCCTTCTCATGTTTGTTTGGCAGGATTTCATTCCTCAATATGGTATCAGCTGTATGAATGGTATTTTACTCATTATGATCTAAATCCACATTATAGAAACTGTAACTGGACAAATCGGTACGACAAGCATAGGTTACATGTAAGCTTGGCAGGATTCAGTATTCGTTTCTAAGGAAAACTGACACATAATGTTTCCCATGCAGAAACATTACTTACTCTGTCTTTTGATGCAGTTGATGTTTTCACACTAATAACAGGTTCTCCTTTGGATTTATCCATTACTACTGTTCTCTCTGTTCCTTTACTTCCTAAATAAATCAGGGGTTGAGAGGAAGGAGATGGAAAAAAGAATCAAACTACATAACCTACACCACACATTGCTATGCCAGAAGTTATGTTCTCTAAAATGTGAAAATGGACATTTAACCCTCTATTAAAAAATAATTTTTTCATTACATCTATTGCAAGTGCTTCTGTTAAGGATGACACAATGTCAAACACTCTTCCCCTCCCCCTTTTTATACCTTCTGGTTTTCCAACTAAGAACCAGAAATAATTCTAGAATATTGGCAGTTCTGTGGAAAGAACTACCTAAAATTAATTATTCATACTTCATCATATCTTTTACTCTATGAAAAAAAGAATAGCCAAATTACCTGACTTAATAGTTTTAGGTTGATCCGATGAACCAGACTTTAGTTCATCTTTATCTTTTTTTTCTTTTTCATCTTTGTCTTCTGTCTTTTTAGGATCATCTTTTTGGTCAGATTTCTCATCCCTTTTAACACTGCCAGGTCTATAGATAGATATTGATATAGATTAGATTAATACAGAGTAAGAAAAGAAAATTAGGAGAATGCTAGCAACACAGTAACAAAGTAGAATTCTGATGTGGTAAGACAGTCATAAATAGATTTCCAAAGATTTCCTTCTACAACTTGCCACACCATAAAATAATCAGACCATGCTGTGCAGTTGTCATAAAAACTTGGCCATGATTCAGATATCTCAATGGGACATAAAACGAAAAATTCACACCACCATATGCTTAATACCCACGAAGTTTCTTATACAACATGACAATTACGAAATGCCAACGCGAATTATTTTGTTGGGCAACTAGGTGAAATGAAGGCAAGAACTTCTCAGCAAATAGGATTTAATAGAGGAGTTATGCCTCAAGAAGGTAATTAAATCAAAGGACTTAGTATCTCAATCTTAAGTGTCTTTTTCAGTTACTTTTAGCAACACTAGGGAAAAAAAGCATGGTGTTGAAGAGGAACACGTTCTGGAAACGGGATCTTGGACAACTGATCTTTAACTGTTTGTGACCACGACAACCTGAGAAAGCCCTATTCCAATGAGAGAAAAAATTAACGAAGCAGCAGTGACATAATGATAAAAATTCTCAAATGGCTTTGCCTATAGATTTATAACATCAAAGCACCACAATCTTTCCTAAAACCAAATATAGCTAAATTAACAGGTATGCTTGAAAATGCAATTTTCCAATGCCTACCTTAAAGCACGTAACAGAAACAATATTAAGTTAGGCACTGAACATTAACAGAAGTTTATCTTGTAGTACAAGTCGGAAAAATGCATCTATTGCTCTTTTTGAATGTTTGCCACAGAAATTCTTACTGTAACTTTGTTTCTCCTGACAAATCAACATAGACTAAAGAACAGCTAAACACCTTTGGACAGAGAATTTTTAGAACAGTACCTCTCACTGACTGTTTCTTTCTTTGCTTCATTCTCTTTTTTTTCACTTGTCTTCCTCCCAGCAGGTTCATTTTTGGCCTGAAATTTATTTTGCACATCATCAGCTGAGAATGTGGTCGTGGTCTCGATCATTTGTACAATTTGATGGTAATAGGATACCTTTGATGATCAGTACTCACTTTTTCTACAGAAATTATTTTCCCATGTAACTCTGTTTTGTGGAGGTGAGTAATACACTTTGTTGCTTCCTCGGCTGTAGACATCGTGACAAAGCCGTAACAGCGAGCACCAGGACTGCGAGCATTGGTGACCACTTTCGCACCTATCACCTTCACAAAAGAAGGAGGTATTACACTCACTGTAACAACTGCCCACCATTTAACAGCAAGAAGTACAAGCTCCATTTCTACAGTTTTGTTCCTGTCCATCATCATTCAGGAAACTTCTATTTTTCAGAGATTAACAATCTTAAGAAACAGGAAGTTTCCCCAAAAAATGTAACTTGAAAAGGCCCACATAAAACACCTGTTTTCATAGATGTTGATTAGTTATGCTCATATATTCAATATAGCTCACTTTGTATTACAGAAATCAACCATATTTCACAGAGATGTCATATTTTAAAGTACAGCTGAATAAAGAACATACTTTTGAGCATTTGCTTTGTTGCAGATGTACATTTACTTCTTGGAAGACTTGCCTCTGCTAATACTCCAAAGAAAATAACAGTAATTTTATTTAAGCCACTAAACATTACCATGGCATCTAAGCAGATGTAAGTAGTAGGCTGGCTGCTGCATAGTTTTTAATTACATTAAAAATTTTGTTGTGCATCTCTCTGATCAATGTTCTAGGTTACCAGATGGAATTCTGAACAAATAAATGGAAGGAAAGTGTTGCATTTTTATTGTTTTGAGGAACATTAAAAAGGTTTTACTAGCCTCATGACTTTCAGACAAACTCAAAAGCTGTGCTACACTTAATCCATTTTTGTACCTACTGTAAAGTCATGTTTACGTTCTAGAGTATTTTCATTAGTTAAACATTCAATAGCAGATTGCTAGCACATACAGTTTTCTTTTACCACAATCTGCTGACCACCATCTTTAAATAGGCTTCAAAGGTTTGACAAAAATCCTTACTGATGTCTCTGAAATCAATCTTCTATTAAACTAGCTCTTTCAATTTCCCAACTAACAGGGAGATTTAACTTGACATTTTGTCCATCATGAGTAACAACTGCAGGACCTGCCTCCCTGCTCTCCCCCCTCCCAAAACCAAGCCAAACCAAAAAACCCCCAACACTACCCAACAAGTGCTTTTTAAAGCAATTGCCAACTCTAGACAAAAATAAAACTTCAGGTACCGAGGCAATTCTTAAGATATTCCCCAATAATTACGTTTCAACATTTATTGCATGTTTTACTTAGTCCTAAGGAAGTCTTTAATAAACAATGTTAAATTCACTGTTGACTGTGAATTTCCAATGGGTGAAGATACTATACTACAGCACAGGACACAGAAGTACATGTAAACAGTCATTGACTGTTTCAAATAAAGGACCATAAATGGAATTTTATTTTTGTTTGGAAGTGAGCAACTGAATAAAAAAAGCAGTCATTCAGAGTGTACTCTGGAAATTTTTTCCTTGATATCCCACAGTATTTTTGATAATTTGATTCCTTTTACTGGTATTTTCAGTGACAGGAGCTTAAGAAGTCTTATTAAGACAGTTTCAAGTGAAAAAAACAAACCAAACAAAAAAGCCCTTACCTTCCCGTATTTGCTAAACAGATTCTTCAAATCTGTAGCTCTGGTAGTGGAAGCCAGTCCACTCACCCAAAAGTTTCTACCAGAACCGCTAGCAGTGCGACCTAATTAGGGAAACAAGCAAACAAAACCAAAACATACCCCAAATCCTAATTATTTCAACAACTACTTGGAATTAAAAAGCAGTTGCACAGATATTTTGTTTTTTTAAATCATAGAGCAAATGAAATGCAGTGCATAACATTCTACCCCCATGATTCACATTCCTGAAGGCAAGTAGTATTACAAGTCCAAAAACTTCTAAGACAGAACTACAAGCTTTGATACAGGCAACAGAAGTATGTTATGTCATTCTTCAAGAAAGAAACTGGACTAAGGCATCTCTGAAGTGGTTCTTCAGGATGTGCCTGAATACATCCCATTAAGCAAAAGACAGAACACCTGCTAGAGTTGTGGGAACTGTGTTAGTAACCCATGTATGCTCATGTCTTGCCCCCCTTATCTCCCCAACTCCAAAGGAATGATGATGGGATGCAGATCAACCGCACCTGTCAAGGAAAGACATTCACCATAAAAAAAGCAAGAAAATTTCTCTCCTATTTCTGCCCACACAGATTGCACAGTTGGGCTATGAAGCCTGTGACTTCAGACTGTGACTTGCAAGGGTCAGAAAAGACCTAGCTTTAACTATGCAAGAACTACAGAACACCCATCATATCTAAACTAGAAAGGTAATTTAATTAATGCATATGTACTTGTAAAGTCTGAAAACCCAATGTCATGTGATTAAAAAGTGTTCGAGCTGACTCCAAGTTTTAGTGTCTGCATTTCAACATGAGGTACTTGTGCAAGAATACTGTTTCCAGTCTCCTTTGAAATGTCTTTACTGTCCTTTTTATCAGTCTTGGTAGTGTTCAGTTCCATAGGTTTCAATGGATGGAATGAAGCAGGTTTCAGTCCAGCTACCTGCTTACAAACCATCTGCCTGCCTTTTTTTTTGGCGATATATGGAATTTCTCAGAACTGCTTTCATTGAGGGGAGACATTTCTTCCAGAAGAGAACATTGTTGTTAATATTTATTCAAGTTCCCTACGGAAGCATGCAATCATTTGTGCCAATCTCTTAAAAAAAAAAAAAAAAGAGGTCTTTTGTAGAAAGGAGACTAAGTCTACACCTGTCAACTTCTAGTCTCCAGAACTGCACAGAAAAAGGCGTGCTATGCGTGCAAGTACATGGGAGATACACCATCCTGGTGTTCCAAAAAACAGAGCCATAGGCTTTGATGCTTTTACTCCACACTCTTCCTCTAGAATTTTAGAACAGCCACCTGCAGTTACTCTGGGACCAGCATTCTGGAGAAAAATGAGCACTTTCTTCTTTCTTCTATTTTACTGACAATTTTTTAGATTATTTACACTACATTAACATCCTTTTTGAATAAGCTTCCATCAGTTCTAACATCTCCAGTTTTTGCCCTCCCCCAAGACTTAAAAGGTGCTCCTGCAATGGTACTGCACTTCCAAGACAAAGAAAGACTGCATCTATAAAATCTTCTCTAACTTAGAAACTAGAACGACATAGGTATTGGGAGCCAATCCTCACCACTCGATAGATCTTTCAGATATACATAAATCGACTGCCAAGTCCACCAGACTTATGACCTCATATATTTATTTTACTACATTCATTATTAATACAGCTGTTATAATGAATGCATGGAACATGGGAAACTCCTTGTCCTAAATAAAACCCTTTCATACAGGTGTGGAAATAGCAATGTATGAGTCAGAACTGACTTGTATATAGCTCTGCACCTTTCTTCTGGCTCAACCACTTTGCTCTGCATGCAGAGAGTGTTACATGATCAAGTAGCTACCTTTCCCCAGTGCTGTTTACTAAGCTAGAAAATGATGTAAACAAATGTTATGGAACACAGCATGTCCTCTGGAGGAAGGTATGCAGGGGCAAGGTTGTTATCAGACACCCAAGTTCCTGAAGGCTGTTTTGAATGCAAACTTGAAGAGGAGTTTTCCCAGTACACAAAAAAATACACTCAAATCCTTGGATATATGACAGCCTGCACAAAACACGCCTGTAAATGTTCTGAAATAAGAGAACACAAGATTACAGACTGTAAGCAAGGGGTAAACAGGCCCTAATGGAGCTGACTGTGAGGTCCAGTAGCTTGCACAGACAGGTATAAAAAGCAACTGACAATGAGTTCAGTCTGTGTTGTAAAACCTAATTAAAACCAAAGAAATTCTTCACGTCCGATCGGTAGACAGATCTCATAATGAGTTTCTTGCCTATTACAGGAATTGCTGGAACCTCCTCACTTACAGTGCTGAACTACCTGCCAACAGTACGCAAGAAGAATGTGAACAGACAATTCTGAATTTTCTGCCCTGGTCAGGTAGGAAGGAATAGAGAGATGAAGTGAGCTGCAAAGACTCAGCAGCCTGATGTATTAGAAGGAAGAAGTATGATGAAAAGAAGGAGCAGGTACTTGGCACTGTTGATGAAGAAATTTTCACCTTCCTTATGATGCATATTTGCACTGTAATTAGGATCTGCATGGACAAAGATTTAGTAACATCAATCTAATCTGAAGACAACATTAAGCTGTAAGTTTCTGTGGCATTTAAATATGTGAATATTAGATTCCAAATTATTTCAGCAAAACAGAAGACAGTATGAAGAACCACAGGCGTATAGTAAAGCAAACACAATCATGAAAGGCTCTTGACTCACTAAAACCTTGGTGAGCATCTTCAGTGTCATGAAGGACATATTTGCCACATATTAATGTCTACCTTTGAAGATCAAGATACAAAGAAAAGGGCACGACACAGATATCCTTGAAAAATGCATAAAAGGAAAATAGGGTTTTCGGCATAAATAGATTTAAAAAACATCCAGAAAGAGGGGAATAATTTATGATATTTAACAACTGCACAGACTTTTCCACTGAAACAACTCATCCAATACAAACACAGTTTCTCCAAGCAATCATTAAAGTACTATTTTTGAAAAGAAACATACCTTTCTCATCCTTTGAGATTATCTTTGTATCTCTGTCCTCCTCAACAGGGCTAAAGACAAAACACCACATTGTTCAAGTCAGAAAGAAAAGTGCCTAACTATAAATTACGAAATATGCTAAAATTAAATACCTACCAGAAAATGTTGCAAACGAAAACACACCTTTGTATACTTGATTTAAGAAATCTGACAAGGAATAATGAAGTCAGATTCTTAAACAGACTTACATTAGGAAGACGTTTACAAGTAAGAGTAATTTAAGAAAACAACCTTTGAAG
>NW_010550679.1:0-305 GCF_000687285.1 Phaethon lepturus | reverse complement strand
CCAGGGGCTCATGGTGGCGACCAACCAGTTGGGACCCAACTCGCTTTTGGGGCTTCCCTGAACCAAAATAGGGGGGTGGGGGGCACCCCAAAACCCCGACCGTCCCCCGAAACCCCTCGCTGTAGCACCCGCCCCCCAAAACGGGGTTTTGGGGGCGACTCACATCTCCAGCAGGATTTTGTCGATGTCGGGGCGCAGGCAGAGCTTGCTCAGGAAGCGCCTGAAGGTGTCGAGGGTGAACTCCTCAGGGGGGATCGCCTCGCCCTGGGGGGCACCCCAAAAATTTAGGGGGGACCCCACACCCC
>NW_010550678.1:370-656 GCF_000687285.1 Phaethon lepturus | reverse complement strand
TGCTAAGAAATACAGCTGCGATGTGAGGAGCGAAATAGAACTACTTGTAAGTGTGAGTTAAATTCCAGCCGTTCTTACCCTGCTGGAAGTGACAGAAATGTTCAAATAACCAAAATGTTTTGAAATGCAATACCGTAAGGGTGCTTGGGTTTTCTTGTCTTTTTTTTTTTCCTCCCATGTTAAATCACTGGTTTTATTTCAGATAAATGGCCCAGATTTTAGAGAGAAAAAAAGAGTAAAGTCATCTGAGCAGTAAACAGGGTCTATGCTGTCATGTACAAACAAG
>NW_010550678.1:0-239 GCF_000687285.1 Phaethon lepturus | reverse complement strand
ATAAAAGAAACACATGGATGAGCTGCCTGGGACTGGGCTGAGCAGATCTAGCATCTGCCCATGACCATGACCCCAGGCCTTCGCTGGAGACGTGCCGGCCCGCAGCAGCCCGGGGAAGGCTCGTCCCTTCATCACTTGCAGGCAGGTTCCCTGTGCCTCATCCAGAGCTTTGCCCCAGGTTTTGGTAGGACACACACTCTGTCTCTCCGCCGGCTGCCTGCCCGGTGTGCGCGGGGGAC